>NW_027225277.1:0-300000 GCF_041296235.1 Equus asinus
AAGGTTTCTAATTTGTTTTAAAGCATAATAACCACTTTGCCTCACACTCAGTGCAGAATGAGTACGGTTCTCAAAATATCACCAACTCCAGCTCAGAATCAATCCTGCACTCTTTATTTGACTAACTCAATGCTTAATTTAATTTAAAATTACACTGGACCACAGCTACTAACATTGCTCTAACTTCCTAGAGATAAAATTTCACCTCTGATGCCTCAGATTAGGTTTCTAATTTTAAAAAACAATAATAATTAAATGCAAAATTAATGGGAGGTATACTTTTTCTAAGATTTTTTTTCAGTTCTCTTTGAAAAATTGTGCTTTATCAAGCTGTTAGAACAAACACAGATTTAACACTGCAGGAGACTAACAGCTCTTTTGTTTCTCTTCTTGATGCTTCTTCCTTCCAGCAGTGCTCCCCTTCCCTCTCGGGGGACAGCAGAGGTAGAGACACAGATCTGGTTGTGGTTTTTAAAGCTGGGAGGAGGCCCATCCTGACTCTGCCTCATACAGACGGGGGAGTGGCATCTACTGGCTCCTCTGTCCCCATCCCATTGAAACAGCATGACTACCCCAAAGCAAGGGCAGATGAAGAAGACAGTCTTGGCCATGGCCTGGTGCTGCTCTCATGGGCAAGACATTGCCCTCCTCCAGCTGTGCCCCCTTGGAACACTGCATGACACAATGCCAATGCCAAGGCTGACAGGGGCAGAAGGCCAGGGGACACTAGCTTCACTCCAACCTGCTGCTGCTGAGCTTCCATCAGGTCCATGTGCACAGTGATGCAATCAAGAGGACTGTCCACTGGCTAGTCTTCAGAGCAAGAGCAAACACAGGCCTCAGTGCAGGTCAGTAGACGACACCCAGGGAAAACAGGCCAAGAGTCAGGAAACAGGCATGTGCCTCCCTACACACTCATGGCTCCTCCATGAACTCGGTCCTCTGGAAATCATGAAGCCAAAAAGGAGACTATTTTGAAGACACTCTGCTTCAAGCCCCTTTCCACACTCACTGCATATGGCCCAAAGAAAGGTCATCTCCACTTGTGCAGCTTCTCTCCCCTCTGACAGTAAGTGTGCACACATTTGTTTAGGAATCCCGTGGGAAACTCAACTGGAAAATAGGAATGTAAGGGAGCTGGTCACCCCACAATGCCTCACTTTCAACTGAGTGAGGAGATTTCCATGGACTTGAATGTTTCACTGAGTCATCAAAATGACCTGCTCTTAGCTAACACTGGACAAAACCTCTTCCCACACACACCCACATTTGAAGTGAAATGTCCATTGCCCTGCAGTAAATATAAATGGTAACTTAAGATATCTGTATATGTTGCACGATGTTTTCATTGTGGTTGTTTTGTGATTGGAAAAAAGAGGAAGAAACGTTAGGATAAGAAAAACATGGGTAAATTGGGGGCCACAGTAAACAAGGTGCATTTTCATCCAGTTCTAGGGCCTCAGGGCTTCCTGGATCGGCGCCCCCTTGATGGTCAGCCCATGCAGACAGGGTGGGCCCAGTGGCATCCGTGTGGTGGAATCCCATCCAGGTGATTTCTGAAGGCGAGTTCAGGGTCTAAACATCACATTGTGAAGATGTTTGTCCAGGTGTTCAAAGTCATCATTACCAGCTCGGCTATCAGAAATTATATACACGGCAAATGGAAAGAACTATGTTTTTAATGGATTCTTGTTCAAACTCAACTATTGTGATCAATGTGAGCAGGTAATCATACAGACGCACAGTCTGAAGTTGCCACGTAAAAAAAAACATGATCAAGCTCCAGAGCATTTGTCATAATAAGCCTGATGAGCTTAAAAGGATAGCTTGTTTTTGAGGGTGGAAAATGCAAAGTCGTGTTTAAGGATTGTTTCTTTTTAATCCAATAGTTTGAATAGAAAATGACAATTCTTACAAAGAACCAGCATTAAAGAATAATCAAAAATATCTTTCATTTAAGAAGTTTATCAAAAACATGCCATATTCATCGTTTCTCAGTAAAAATACAACAAGCCTTCATTGAGTAGTTACTGAGTCCTGGCACTTACATAGGTTTTATATTTAATTTTCACAACCTAATCTAGGTACATTCTCATTGTACATATACGGAAACTGCGACCTAAATTTTTAAGCAGCTGGTCACATCGGCAGTGTCAGAACTGGTCACTCACGCCTGCCCAACACCCTCTGTCCAATCGTGGAATGCGTGCCCTCAGCCCCCATAGTGTGCTCCACGATTTACCTTCCCCTCCAGTCTCACACCACCCTTCATTTCAAAGCACGAAACCAAAGCTTGAGTTGGTTTCTTCAGCAAATTTGGAAAACTAGACCCTAGGTTTGCTCTAGAAGCAAACTCACGATAATCAGGATTTGTGTCTCACACCATGAGCCCCACATGGGATAAGTCCTTCATGGGCCACACTGGGAAGGGGCCATGCTCAGCCTCATGCTCTGCAGTCTTGGTATTCCAGACAACTTTTTAAACAGGAACCCTTACTTACTGCATTGTCACTGCCTCTGGGGGTGGGCTGGCCACAGGTCAGACTCTCGTCCTCCCTCCAGGAACAGGCTGGTGGACAGCTCTGGACTCACAGGGTCTGCGTTCAGTGGGGCAGGCCTGAGTTATGAGATGAGCGGTGGCACATCCTGCCCCAGGTTCTCTCCTTGGCTGTGCGGAGAGGTCTGAAGACTTTCCAGCACCAAAGGCTTCCAAATGTCTCATTTCCTTCCTCACAGGCCACAACCCCCATCAAGTAAAGTAGCTGCCTTAGATATCTGCTTATGTTAAAAAGCAAATGCATGCATTAGACAAATGAAGACACAGATCTGATGACTCAGTGTGATCGGAATACTGAGTAATTTTTTCACATTTTAATAAATTATTCTCCCAACATAGGCACTAATTAAATCATCATTATACTGAGTCTAGGACTGAGGATGTCAAAGACTCATCAATTTTAGGGAAAGGCAAAATAGATAGAATAAAATTCTATAGGACTAGGTGTGCATTTCATTTTCTCAGGTATGAAAGTTGCCCAGGTGTAAGAGAAGGATGAATGGCTTCAGGTAATTATAATAGAGAATCCTAAATGACTGTTAGAACCCTAGTCTAAGAATGTCTGCCCCAAAATGTATGTGTTATGCGGATGGCAGCAAGGACACAGCAAACTGTCACTGGCAACAGAAAAGGTTAAAGGAGACTTCTGTCTGTTGCGTTCTCCCTAAAGCTGGCCCTGAGACAGGCCTTGGGTACAGGAGGTGACCCCAGGAAACACCCCAGTGTGGGAAGTGACACTGGGACGGGAGTGGTGTGGGAATACGGGACGGGTAGCAAACTAGTTACCTTGTGGGCGATAAAGGATGGACACCCAAAGGGACCCTCTGAGAGACATGTGAATACGTCCCAGTCACTCTGCAGGGACCGGAAGTCTGGCTTTTATCCTCCAGTTCCTGCTCCTGGTTGTTGTGAACCCCTGGCCAGCACAGCAAGGTGCCCTCGGTCAGGGAAATGGATGCTGCTGGTCATGTGGACTAGTCCCAAGTACCTCTCAGTGGGCAGAAGATGGGGCATGTGAGTGCGAATTTTAGGTTCCAAGTCTGTCCTCTCGGCATCGAGGAGGCTGGGGCTCTGCGGCCAGGAGCTCTGGGGAGACAGAAGCGGGTGGCTCATCCCCACAGGCCTGGAACAGCATTCTCTGGGGTTATACTCCCTTCCTTGTTTCTCTCTTTACTCAGTTTCCAAGAATTAGATTGAATTCAACTCTCCCCCTTATTCTTTCATGGAGGAGAGTAGGAAGGAGAGAAGCCTCCTGGTCAGACACTTCCAGCATAGGATGTGGTGCTGCTGCTTCAGAGCATCTGGCTTTGGTCCACCTGATCCTTGCAGCAGCTGTCTGGGTGGGAAGTGTGGGGAAGCAGACGTTCCCCGTTCCACAGTGCAGAGAACGTCAGGCTCCTCTTTGCCGAAATCTCCAGACTGGCCATGGACTCTCCTGCTGAGGCCTCGTGGGGTGCCTCCATCCACACCTCCCAGATCCTCCTCCATATGGTGGCCGGCCCACTTCACACCCCCCAGGGTGTGCCCCTTGCTTGTGTCCTCATTGACACTGGAAATCCATGACTCTGTCGCCCACTTTGTTCTGCTGCAAATGGACCCTGAGCTGGGCTAAAGTGAGGCCTCCCCACCAACAGGAACAAATAAGCCACCAGGACCTAAATTTCCACAGAGGACAATCTGTCGTTCCTCCCATAGTTTCCTGTGGAGACATCCTGTGAACTCACCCAGGTGTGCAACCACTCTTCCAGGATGAGACCTGTGTCCTTGGCCACCACCATCTGGTGAAATCTGCCGACGATGCCCCAGTCTCCCGCTCACAGACATGGGTGAGCTGGCGGCACAATTAACCCACACCCAGGTGGGAGTTGGGGCCCCTGGGGAGCTCAGAGCCCTGCTGTGACACAGATGCCAGTCCCATCTGCAGCCCAGCTCCCAGGACCTGGAAGCTCCTCCACACAGCCAGCCAGTGTCTGCTCTGCTGCATGAGAGTCAGTTACTCCAGGACACTCCCGGGCCCTCGGTGCACTGGGCAGGACCAGACAATGTCAGTAAGGTCACGGGGATGTAGACCGTACCCCGCAGCCACCTGACCCCCATCCCCAGCAGAACTGTTCTGGGCACACAGCGACCACCTCTTTCTCCACACCCCTCCCTCCTCACTGCCCCTGCCCACCCAGCTCTCTGCTTGGGGGGAGATTGAAGAGATGGACTCAGGGCTGCTTAAACTCAATGCACAGTCTAACATGACAGCCAGTGTTTTCTATGTCACTGATGGGTTCAGGAACTAGAAACTTATCTGAGGATTCTGTCCACCTCGGGATATTTTTTCTTGTTGCCTACAGAATACAAGAGCTTCATTCAAGTTTGCAACCAGGAGCTGTGGCATCAATAACCAAGCCCACAGGCCTCCCTCTGCAGTCTCCTTCACCAGTCTTTGCAGAAAATACTTATTTATTCTTTTGGACCCTGCACTCCCACCACACACACACTGCCTTTACCTTTGGGAAATGTAGGAGGAGCTCATAACAACCAAGGTCCATTAGGAAGAACAAGGGGATTCTGCAAGTTTTCCACTTATTAATGAGAAACATTCTTGGATTGAATAGGCTTTTGCTTGATTCCAGGGAATAGAATGAGTCTGATGAATTGATTCTTTCTTTTAGTGACATCTTTTTTCTTTGCTAAACTACAACAGTTTGAAAAGCACAACAGGGCTTAACACACGGCCAGTCCAAGGCCTCATCCCAGGTTTCCAAGAAGGAAAGAGGGCAGCAATGGGGGTAAAGGCATGATCCTGCCTGGAAGCATCTACAGGCACCTGTGGGAGCTGGGTGTAGAGGAGAAGTAATGGGCTCTGGGGGAGGGTTCCCAGAGCAGACTGTGGTGACAGGTGAACTGAGGAAGGGGCAGAGAGGTCAGGAGCACAGAGGCCACAGAGGCAGGTGTCTCGGAGAGTGGGAGGCTGAGGTAGAGGCCTTCAAAGATCGGCTGGGAGAGGGTCTTGAGGGGCTTTGAGGCCTTGCTTAGAATTTGGGTGGTGCATGGGGAATGTTAGCGGCTGCATGACCGTCCCTAAGGTCTGGGCAGACAACCGTGCTGGAGGAGCGCAGAGTGGCTGAGAGATCCCAGTGGGAACTTCTCTCCTCTAGGATCAGTCCTCAAGCCCCAAGGTGAAATGGGAAAGTGAGAATCAAAAGTAAAGCTTCTGGGGCTGGCCTGGTTTGCAGCAGTTAAGTGCACATGTTCTGCTTCGGCGACCTGGGGTTCACTGGTTGGGATCCTGGGTGCGGACATGGCACCGCTTGGCACGTCATGCTGTGGTAGGCGTCCCACATATAAAGTAGAGGAAGATGGGCACAGATGTTAGCTCAGGGCCAGTCTTCCTCAACAAAAAGAGGAGGATTGGTAGCAGTTAGCTCAGGGATAATCTTCCTCAAAAAAAAAAAAAATGAAAGTCCAGCTTCTGGGGGCTGGCCCTGTTGCCTAGTGGTTAAGTTTAGCACCATCTGCTTTGCTGACCATAGTTCACAGTTTCAGATCCCAGGCACAGACCTACACCACTCGTCAGCCATGCTGTGGTGGCATCCCACATACAAAAAAGAGTAAGACTGGCACAGATGTTGCCTCAGGGTGAATCTTCCTCAGGAAAGATAAAAAGTCCAGGTTCTGCACATTTTCACAGGTTCTGTGTGAATCTGGCAGTGGCTAAGACAGGATTCATGAGTGTTTCACACTGTCGTGGCTGAGTTGTGTCCCCCTAAAATCCTATATTGAAACCCTAACCCCAGGAATTCAGAATGTGACTGTATTCGGAGCCTTTAAAGAGGTGACCAAGGGAAAATGAGGTCACTAGGGTGGACCATAATCCAATGGGACTGGTGTCCTTATAAGAAGAGATCAGGACACAGACACACACAGAGGGATGACCATGTGAGGACACAGGGAGAAGACGGCATCTATAGATATGGGAGAGAGGCCTCAGGAGGAACTAGTTCTGCCTACGCCTTGATATCAGATTCCAGCCTCCAGACTGGAGACAACTGATGTCTGTGATTTAAACCGCCCCGTCTGTGTCTAAAGGGTGGATCAGCATGGGGCAGGGTCTAAAAACCTATGAAATTGTATGCAAAATTGTGAGTGTCTCCAGGAACAAAGCTCATTTTTTTCATAGAATAAGGAATGTCATTTTAATCTGATTTTTATATAGCCTTTCACTCCAACAGGTTAAGAACGACTACTCTAAGGTGACCTGACTGTGAGACGTCTGTTTTCTTAGCCTACTGTTAGTTCCTTTCTTAAACGTCCACTGAACAGCAGCAGCAGGACAGAGGCCAGATGCTGTCAGGAACCCGAGATCAATCAGAAGCAAGATTACTCTCAGAACATTTGTTATTCTAAAGCCAGACACTAGAATCTGGGAAATTGGCATCAAGGCAAAAAGTCTCTCGTTTCTGTTTCTTAGTCAAAGATCTTGTCTAGGCAGTGTCTTTGCAGTGACAGGAGGGTCTAATTCATGGGATGGTCCCAAGGGAGCCTCTTGTGGAGTGAGATGGGCTGGCTGGGGAGGATGGAGGAGGAAAGCTGGGAAGGTGGGAAGCAGGAAGGTTCCAAGGTGGCTCTCCCCTAGGAAAGTCAAGCACAAAGATACCCAACAAGCCAAGGTCCCCAATCCCATCACTGCCAGCTCACTGGGACCTATTACCTCATCTTGATCACTTGTTTCACAAAGGTATAAAATTACTCTGGAATTATTCATCAATGCATTTCCTGTTTAGAATAGTTGTGGAAAGTAACTGGACTCCCTTATCATAATTATTCCCCAGGAAACCTAGTCTACATGGAGCTTTCTCCATGATAGTGCTGAGTCTTTAAGCATTTTCCATGTTTTCAAGGGTCTGATGGTAAGAAGATAGCAAAGACATTCCATCCTGAGAATGAGCAGGATCTGAAGGTGGTGACTCTGGTCTCCAGACAAATACCACATCCTGGAACCCACGGCCTCTGGGCCCTGGAGACATACAGGTTCAAATCTCGAGATTCATAGAGGATTCAGAAGTAGGACTTCTGGGACAATGAGTCCTCGTTTAGAGGACAGTTGTGGAATTCAGCCACTTGATTGGACAGTTAGGAGTTTGCTCCTATTTCAGGCTTTGCAGCTGTCTAGCCTCTCTCTCACCGTCCCCATTTGTTTTTTTTTTTTTTTCTTCTCAATTGAGTTTCAGGCCATTCTCCTCTCTTCTGCTATGTATCATTGTCATCTGTGTTCCCTTGCCTTTTATTTCAAGACTTATTTCCTGAATCAGCTTTGCTTCTGCCTTGGTTGTGAGCATCAGAGTCTCTTGTTTTGTAGGCAGCCCCAGAAGGAGAGAAATTAGGGGCCACAGAGGCCATCGGATTCTGAGACACTTTCTGCACCTTATGGTTTACAGTCTCCAATGATTGTGTTAGTTTTTTGGATATTTCCAAAAAAGGAGAAGTGACCCATTGTAGCAGTGTGTGTGTTCACTCCCTAGTATATTTTCCAACCCTGTGAGAACATGGTCAATTTTTATAGAGTCACTGGTTTGCCCAAAGAGTACTCCCGTCTCGTACAGGAAAACTGATCTTGACATCCACACTGAAACTCCGACTTCATCACTCTGTCATTAATTCCCCCTGGACAACTCCTTCAAAGCATCTACGGGAGGTATATCCCCACTCTCTCATCTGTAGCTTTGATCCATTTAACGACTTAAAATCTTCCTACTATCTTGTCACAATCCCACCCATAATATTTAAGCATTTTTGGTTGGTTCTGTCTTTTTAAATATATAAAAACATGCATAAACATCTAAGTAATTATCTTTGTAAGCTGTGTTAGTGAGGGTTCCCTAGAAAACACAACTTAGGGCAAGTTTATGTGATCACAGTTTATGGGGGTGCAGTCCCAGGGAATCAGGAAGGAGGGAGAGGGAGAAATCAGACACAGGAGAACGGAGCGCAAGAACGACAGACAGCAGCACCCACCCGCCCAGCTGGTCGTGAGTGCGGCTGACTGCTCTGTGTTTGCAGAGAGACCTGATAGTCAGCCACCTTGCAGGAGAGTCTCTCCAGGTGGAGAAACTTAACAACTGCCTCCCGCTCATCAAAATTTACCCAATAGGAGCATCGCCCAGCCTCTCCAGGCTGCTGCTGGGGAAGCCAGGAAGCCCTCCCAGTGCCTACCCGCTGGGAGTCCCAATGTGGATCCCTGTCAGCCAGTTAGTCAAGGACTGGGTTTCCCAGTCTGTGGTGACCTGACTCAGGACTATGGACAGTGCACAGCTGCCCGTGGTCCCTGAGCCCAGATGCAAGGCAACACAGGTTTCCCCTGGGCCCTTGATGCCCCTGCTGCTTCTCACACACAGACCGTGTTGACCGGGTGTGAAGTTCTGTGTCCTGGTGCCCCAATGAAGCACATCCCTCAGCATTCACCTGCTTTGGGTTCCCCTCCTCCTGTATCTCTGGGAGTTTTTTATATATTCTAGATACAACTCCTTTTATGGATGTATGATTTGAAAATACTTTATCCCTATGTATGGCTTGTTTTTTATTCTATTAAGATTATCATTTAATCACATTTTGGTGTAATATCTGAGGAATTTTTGCCAACCCCAAGGTCATAAATATTTTCTTCTACAATGGAGATTGGCAAACTTTTTCTGAAATGGGCCAGATAGGAAATATCTTTGGCTTTGCAGGCCATACACGATCTCCATTGCATGTTGGTCTCTCTCTGTCTTTTTTTTATTACAATGCTTTAAAAAATGTTCAATCATTCTTAGCTCTTGGGGCATACAGAAACGAGCTGGGGCCAGACTAGGCCACAGGACCAAGGTTTGCTGCCTGCTATTCTAGAAGGTTTACAGTTTTAGATTTTACATTTAGGACTAAAATCTATTTTAAGTTCGTTTTTGTCTAATGTAGAAGATATGGGTAGAGGTTCATTTTTCACACATGCATATCAAAATACTTCAACACTACTTACTGAATAAACTCTCTCTCCCTCTTTGAATTGCTTTAGAACCTGGCCGAACCTCCTGCTCTATACCTGTGCAGTCTTATCTCTGAACTCTATTCTGTTCCATCGATCTATGTGTCTATCCTTTCTCCGATACCACAGTCTTCATACGGTAGCTTCACAGTGAATCTGGAAATCAGATCACGAGTCTGATTTGTTCTTTTCAAAATTTTTTTGGCAGTTCTGGTTTCTCTGCATTTCCATGAAAACAGTAAAATGGGCTACTCGATTTCTACAAAAAATCCTGCTGAATCTGCTTTTGTTGATTGCTTTGTCTCCTAAAAGTGTGTTTTTCTTGTTTTTTGTATGCTTTCTAACTTTTTGTCAAACCCAGACATATTGTGTAGGGTGGTAGGAATTGAGGTAGATAGGTTTAGGCCTGGAAATGCGCGCTCTCCTTCTGCCCTACTTCTCAGTGTGGCACTGAGTGAGTCTCCCCAGGAGTCCAGCTTGGTTCTTTGTTATGGCTGCTCTGGTTACACTCAGTCTGCCAAGGCTTCCGTAGGGACATCTGTGTTTATGGTCTGACTGGTTTCTCAGAGGGATCTCCTCAATGTCTACTCCATCCTCAGCTTCAGTCTTCCCTTTGCACTGTGCCTTGGAGAGCCCCTCAGCACGCCCCATCCCCTCCCAGGAGTGGACCCCATTGCATGTTAGTTTGGCTGTGTGTGTGTCAGGGAGTCTTTTGGTTTTGTCTAAGCCCAGCCTCAGGCAGTCATCACCTTGTCTCTGGGTCCCAGAGGTGGCCTTCCAGGGGTCAGCTTCAAGAGGCCTCTAACAAGCTGGGCCTGCGTGCCTTCCTGCCCCTAACCAGGGGAAGAGAGCGTCTCCTCTCTTCTCCACTGCTCCAGGGGTGGCAGTGCATTTATTCTGGCTCCCTCAGTTCACAATCTCATTCCTAGCAGAAAAGCAGAGAAGGATTCTGTGGGGTTGTCAGGCCTTGAAGTAGCTGACTCTCCTGCACCCAGAGGACTCCTCAGCACTTGTCTGTCTCTCCCTGAGCACCTCTTAGGTCCATGAAGTGCAGTCTTTCAGCGGATGGGGATCGCCTGTGTCTGTGGCCCTGGCTTTCTGCAGTCCCTCACCAGCCCACACGCAGCCTTCCTAAGTCATTAAAAGCGTTAGCCCAATTCCTCCCACTGGTGTCAGGCAACACCTGCCCCAGGTAAGTTAGTGCTCGCATGCCATTTTTCAGAGACACCTGTTCTTCTCAGACTTGGGCTCAGTTGGCTGTCCTGTCATTAGCTCACTGGTGTGTTCAAGGACATGTGGATTTGCAGGTTGTCAGGTGGTGGTGTTCTTGTTGGTGGTGTTGTAAGAGTGAGAGCTATGCCCTGTCCATCAACTTTCTACATCCTACCATGAAGCTGGAATATGTTTGTTTATTTTTATCAGAAATTCCTTTTTTTGCTTAAATATTTCTATGTAACTAAAATTTAAATTTTTATATTTCTCTTTTCTGTCTGTAGCCCAACTCTCTGTATTTTAACAACAGCCCTGAGAACCGTAATGCAAGCGCTCATAGTGACACCCTAACTCAGTGTTCACTCTCACCTTCAGCCATAATTTGAGAATTTTATTAGTGAGCCCCATGGTGTGCTTTTACATGCTTTGTCCAACTGCATTTTATGCCACATTATTGCAAATTCATTTCTTGAAACACAAATTCTGGCATTATCTGAGCTAAGACTCAACAATGGTTAGACCAAATAAGTTGGTGATAGTTTTGCATTTACTTTTCCTAAAATAATCTAAATATAAATCTCTGTAATATTACCTTCTTGGGAATTCCTCCACCACCTACTTACAACCCATAACCATAAATTCCATGAAGACTCTGATTGTTTTTAATCTTATATCTTGAATTAATTTTTTCTCTGTTGTAATACACCTGCAACAACCATTTTTAGGTTTATTTAATAGCCTGGTCAATAAATAATGACCAAAGAAGAGCAGTATAATTAAAAGACAAGACTTGTGAATTATCTTTTTCTTCACACTTACCATCATGAGTGGTCTTCAGATATACTCCATTTCATCTAAATAAAGTGGTTGACTTGCAACCTTCCTATCAGCAACAGTCAGTGTGATTGGAAATTAAAATGCTGAGCTGCTCAAAACCAATTTAGCTAAGTGAAAGGGGTGCCACAGCCTGGGAAAGTGGCCTTGGGATTATTAACTCTGTCAACCCAGAAGAAAAATTGACAAAACACTATTTCCATACTCAATTCTTAACAAGGTCCTTATGTCTGGCAATATATACTGAATGAATAGAATGAACTCAACTCTTTTGGACAAGGATCGCAGATTGGATAATGTAGATATCTACTGGTACAGCTTTAAGAAAAATGGAATATGATATTTTAATCATTGCTATAATTGTTGTATGATGATTGCCTAGAAAAGTACTATTATCATTATCTATGCAGTCAAAACAACAACTAGAGAGGTTATACTCAAGGTATTTATTATTGGATATTGTGAGTAAACAGTGTCTAGCTGTGCTCTTTGATGTGGTGCGTGGGGAAACTATTCCAATGGGAACCACGCAAGTGTTGGCGGCCATCCCAACAGGACTATGCATCCTTGCTTTACAATGATGTTATCATTACACTGATATTATCAGTGCATTCATTAGCAAGTAACTTGATATCTGAGCCAATTCTGGATAAGATTACTTAGATTACTAGAAGGCATTTCAGAATTTCTGCAAGAAGACAGTAAATTACAAAAAGTACAGAGGCAGAAATTGAGTAGGAAAAAGTCACCTAAATGACTCACCTTTACCTGTCTTTGTTGGGATGCAGGAGGAAAAAGACACTAACTTGCTAATTTATGATTTATTATATATAATAATTGACTACTTTTTAAGATTACATCCTTTTTTTTAAAGATTGGCAACTGAGATAACAACTGTTGCCAATCATCTTTTTTTTTTTCTCCTTCTCCCCAAATCCTATGAGTGCATAGTTGTATATCCTAGTTTTGAGTGCCTCTGGTTGTGCTATATGGGGCACTGCCTCAGCATGGCCTGATGAGCGGTGCCATGTCTGCACCCAGGATCCAAACCAGCAAAACCCCTGTGCCATCAGAGTGGAGGGCGCGAACTTAACCACTTGGCCATGGGGCCAGCCCCTAAGATCATGTTCTAAGTGCTCTGTTTTAAAGTTCTTCAGCTTGTTAATTTCTGCAGAGAAGCTGGATGAGATTTTGAGAAGAACTGCGTAGAATCTGTAGATCAATATGTGGAATATTGTCATTTTAATAGTATTAACTATTTTGACTCATGATCATGAGATGGCTTTCCATTACTCAGGTCTTCTTTAATCTCTTTCCAAGATGTTTTACAGTTTTCAGAGTATAAGTTTTGCCCTGCTTTTGTTAAATTAATTCCAAAGTATTTTTGATGTTATTGTAAATGGGATTGTATTTTTAATTTCTTTTTTAGATTGAGCAATGGCAGTGTGTAAAAATGCAGTTGATTTTGTATATTAATATTTTATCCAGCAGCCTTGCTGAACTCACGTATTACTTCTAACTGGATGTTACAGTTCAGGTGAAATAACTTTGTCATAGGAATTTTGTCATGATGCTGAAAGGCATTATGCTGCCTGAAACTGTGTTTTAAATGCTCCCTAATTACACATAAATATTTTATTTCTCTTTAGGTTAGGGGCAAAATAGCTAATAAATGTGAGAGACTGCCAGCCAGACCTGGGCTGTCACCAAAGAAGGTTGGGCAGCAGCTGAAGACTTGCAGCCACGGCCGCCTCCCCCACTGTCCGCAGAGGGTCTGTGGGAGAGATGAAGTCAGCCCTCGACCACGATGAGAGATGTCCGCTTAGAAAATGCTGTCCAGCCAGTGGCCTGACGTGTGCCTGCTCTGCCTAATGGGGGACACAGATGAGAAACTTTGAACAACTTTGAGTAAAGTTTGAGAAATTTTGTGCCAGTGCAGAGGGTTCTATAATACATGAGAAACTGTGATGCCCATTGAAGTATCTAGTTTAATCATAGCTCTGCTTGGGAAAAAAACCTACATAATAAAGCTGAAAACCATCTGGTTGACATTTTTAAGAGATCTTAAAGTGCAAACAAAATCCTACACCCAGAAACCCCCAAGCTTAATTCCTCAGAAATTGGAACAGCCCAGTAGCCTTCACTGCCTCTCCCACTGGGATTCTGAAGTTTCTCAGCCTTTTTGGCCCATTCTGAGTGTGGGTCTTGAGGACTCTGTTAGCCTGAGAATCTATCCTAAGGGGTTGATGGTTGGCGGTTGGAATAAGTTCATCATTCCAAGGATGCACTGTTTTCTCCAACATTACCACTTATTTCAGTATCTTGAAGTCATCACTCCAGATTCATAACAGCTTTATTTTAATATTTTGACCATGTCAGCATTTATGCCAAAACTATCACTGAAATAAAAATATACTTGGGCATATTATTGGATGTAGAAATACATATTATTCAACTAATTTACTTCATAAGAAGGTATTTGATTGTTTAAAGTTTACACACATTTCACTTACTCATAAAGCCCAAGAATGGAGGCTAGACTATTCAAAAACAAAACCCAGCAAATGGTATCAATTTGGTAAAACATTCACTCAAGTCAGTAAAAAATACAAAAATCATAGGATAGGATGAATTGACTTATTTCAGTAGGTACTTCAATTTCAGCACTCATGGAAGGAAAATTATTGATTATCTTGGAGAACTTCTAGGATAAGAAAAGTGCCATTAGCTGTCTCTCCTTCCTACTACTCTGGTAATGCACCAGCGCAAGATTATATTCATCGTCTTCTACGTAGGCTTCTACCTTCCCAGCTACTTAAAGACAGCGTTTGGATTGAAACATGTTTGAGGCCTCCCACAATCTCTGCACCCCCATTTTTTCTTGTGCTAATTTGAAAGAAAGTATTTGGATCCAATAAATGTTTAAGATAATAATAACATAATTATCATTATTATAACATTATAAAACAGATGTTAATAATACTCCAAATAATTAATTATGATTTGGAAAGTCACAATTTTCTAACATACTGTATGGCGCTTAGTCTTTGTGTATCTTATTAAAGGGTGCAAAATTCATAGCTAATTTTTATTACCCCTTACCTCCATGCGCTCTTCATTTTCTCCATATTATAACAGCTTTTTATATTTCTTACCTTCTTTTCTTTGTCACATACTGGGCAGATATCTCATTATTGTCTTCTAGTAAACTAAATTTTTATTGGGCTATGTTGATTCTAGAATGCGTCCCATTTATTTTATTTTTTATTTCAGTGCATATATTTTACGTTTCCAAGTTTCTGGTTTTGTTTATTTTGCATTCATTTTTCTCCTTTCATCCTTCCTGATTTGTTTCAAAATTTCCTGTTCTTTTAAAATGGAAGTTATACTTCTATTTCATTAAATTTCAAGTGTGCATGTGTATGTTGCAAGACTTTTCTTATCCACAATATAAATTCCACCTGTAACAAGTTCCTATTTCTATGGTAGTTTGGGGTTATTTTTTTTTTTAACATTAGACTCAACTATTTGGATCTCTCTCTCTGTGTCACGCAAATACACAGACAAACTCACTTACACATTATATTCTGTCTCCCACCATCTGTGCTTACCCTTTCTGTCTAGCAGCTTATAACTTCCTCTCAGCAGATATCTGGGGTTCAAACTCAAAACTGGTTCCCATGATTCATGACTTGAGTTGTGTTCCCCATTCAGATATTGTGGACATAGCAGGTCCACAGCCAGAAGACAGTTTGTCTTATTTCCTTTGCAGTAATACTGAGCCTTTCTCCTCAAATTCCTGACCTCAAAACTTCCCATTAAAAGCTTAACCACAGATATCAGTTTGATTAATATGTATTAGCCCTTTGCAAAAGGCAAAAGCCCACCACGTCCTCCGACATCACATAAAGGGTCTTGCTCCAGTTCATCTCTATCTCTGGGAAGCTGCTGCCCTCTGCCCCAGTGACAGAGCCTGTAGTTCAGATCCACCCATTCTGCAACATTTCACCTGTTTCAGATCTGCAGATTTATTTAACTAGAGTTTCTTGTCACAGAAAACTTTTCTCCAAACGTGTAAATACACATGTATTTGATATGCATACTATTAGTCTTTGGGGTGTGTCTGGAGCAGAAATTGTTTAAGATTCTTCCACAAGTTGGTCCAAATTTATGCACTTTTTTTGTCGCATCTACAGTAATATGTCCTCCATCATCTTTTTGCTTGTTTGGGATCCCACAACCATGATGCTAAGTTTATCATCATTCTGGTGAGAATAAAGTAATATTTTATTGCTGTCTATGGATTAGGTATGGAAGTGATCATCTCCTCCCGTATTTGTTAGCCATTGGACTTCCCATTGCTGTGAATGTTCAAATCAACTGCTGATTTCCGGTCTACTTTGGTGCAAATGTTATTGAGTGCTTGCCATATTTAGGTTATTTCTGGAACGCAGTGAGTGGATCATTTGCTTAACAGAAGCAGGTCTGTGTTTGCAAGTATATCGAGAGTGGGATGACAATAGTGTACTCATTAATATGGTGAAGTAGAACCACAAGGTGAAGTCTCCTTAGTGGTTTTGTGCTGATTTTTGAAACTTTTAAAATTAAAATTATTTTAATTCTTATTATAAAATATATTGTACACACAAGAGAATACATCTTATTAATATTTACACATTTAAAATAAAATGTAATAACCTGTGATCATCACATATATAGGAAATATACATCAGCAATCCATTCAAACCCCTGGTGGCCTCTTCCTACATTTCCCAGAGAGCTACATTTTTAAATTTGTTTCAGTCAATCCTTTGGTTTCTTTATAACCTTATCGTAAGTGTTTGTATCTTCAAATATGTGTGTGTCTCTTTTGAGCTTTATATTCAAAGAATCACACTGGAAGTGTTCTTTTGTCTTTTCTTTTCTTGCCTTTTGTCCTGGGATATGCTGATGTGCTGATGTTTATAAATCACTTAAAAGGATAATAACTTCTGTATAGTTTTATGTTGTTTAAACACAATCTACTCAGGTCTTTTTCCTCTAATTTTCTGCAATTACAAATAAGAGTTCAATGAGTGTATCTGGACAAGTCTCCTTGTGAAAGTAGAAATTGTTTTACAGTGAACACTTAAGACAAAAATAAATGATTGTAGAACCTTTACCAGGTAATTCCTGTTTATTTTTCAGTGATTGCACAGATTTATACTTCTACCCCCAATGCATCCGAGTTCACTGTGCTTCACATCATTGTCCAAACCTGGTCCGTTCGCTCACTTGAGTATTTGACAAAAAAATAGCAGGTGTGGAATACTACCTAATGCTTTCATTTTCATTTCCATAATTATTAATTATACTCAGTGGTATTTGATATGTTTATTGGTCATCCACAATTTCTGTTACACTATTGTTCATTCCTTTTGCACACTTTTTTTCTAGTGGGTTGTTTGCCTTTGTTTTGATGGTTCCTAAAGATTTCATATATATTTGCTTGCTGATTCAGTCACTCATCCACCTGTCTAGGTGACCTTTCCCTTTGAATGGCTCTTAAACATCTCCGACATCATAAGTCCAAACCTGTATCCTGATCCCCCATCCCATACTGCCCCAGCACCTCCTTCCTCAGTACTTTGAATGGCAGTGACTTTTTTCAGCGCCTCAAGCCCAAAGCTTTGAGGTCACCCATGAGGGTTCTCACTGCACACACTCTGTGTCCCGTCCACCAGCTTTTCTGTTGGTTCTACCTCCAAACACACCCAGAATCTGGTGACTTCTCAGGACCTCCACAGCTACCACTCTGCTCTGAGCTGCTCATAACTTTCACTCGAATTTCTGAAATGTTTGCCTAATCTCCCTTCTTCAGTCCATGTCCCTCAGCAACCTACCCTCAACAGAGTAGCCCGAGTCCTATGTGAGAGTCAGATCATGGCACTCCCCAGCTCAAAGCCCTGCAACAGCTTCCCAGCAACCTTGGAGCCAAAGCCATGGTCCCCATGAAGGCCTCCAGGACCCTACCAGTGTAGGTCCTACTTACCCTCTGACCTCATCTCTCACTGCTCTCACCTTCTCCTCTTCCTTCCAACCAAACAGGCATCCATGTGATTCTAGAACACACTGTCCACAGTCATGCCTGAGGGCTGGTGCACTTGGAGGTTCCTCTTACTAGACTGCTCTTTCTCCAAGAATCTATGGGGTGAATTCCCTCATTTCTTTCCAGTCTGTGCTCCAAAGGTAGCTACTCAGTGGGGCCTAGCATGAGCTCCCCACTATCACCCCCGTCACTCTTGATGGGCCTCACTTTTGTCCCACTTTTCCTTTCACTGTAGCACTGATGATCTTCTAGCATACAATAGAATTTACCTATTTATTATGTTTACGTTTAGTATCTGCCTTTCCCACACACACATGCACTCAACCTAAAATATAATGCACCCATAAGCATTTTTGTCTTTGTTCTTCACTGATGCATCCAAAGTGCTGAGGACATTGCTTGCCATATTGTACTTGCATTCAACTGGGTAGATACTAGTTGAAGGACAAATAAAAGTCACGTATATAGAGGAGCACACACAAGTGTATATGGTGATGAGTATAGGAAACTCGGGATCCAACTACTTAGGAATAAATTCGGACAACATTGACAGGCTCTCCCATTTGCTGTATTTTTGGGAAAATAACTGAAGCTTTTAGTTTCCTTATTGCAAAATTGAGCATAAAATATATCAGTGTTGCCACGGAATAGCCAGATGAGACCATAATTATTTTGTTTTGTAAGGCATTCTTTTGAGAAAGTTTAGAATTTTCTCTTTACCTTTCATGGTCTTAAACTTTACAAATATGCCCATGTGTAGATTTTTTTTACTATATTATGTTTGGCATTGCATATCAATTTTGAGGGGGAAATATAATCTTGCTTCAAATGGGAAAAAAATTTCATTATTTCTTCAAATATCTCCTCCTGTGCATTTACTTATTTACTTTATTTTGGTGATGCTTATTATGTTAAAGCAATTTGTTTACCTGGATGTTGTCTGAGAGGGTTACACTGTGTGACAATTCAGCAGAATAATCAGTAACTGGTTATGTCTGTTCTGTTAATTAGCACTTTTTTTAGTTATATATTCTTTAACAATTAATTTTTGTATGTAGCATTTTCATCCAGTTTTTCTTATACTTTTTTTCCCTTTGTGTTTCTTATAAAATCTTCATCCTTAACTTCCAGAACCTGTTTACTGTTTGTTTTAAATTTTACTTTATGGTAAATTAATCATTTTTTATATGGCAGAAGACTTTTGTTTTACTTTATTTTTAGTTTGTTTTTCTCAGATATCTCTTAATTCCCCAGATATATTGCCTAACATTCCTGTAAATGTATTTCTGTGACTAAATATTAAATGCAGGCCGCAATTTATGTCCCTTCTACCATATGTCTTCAGTCATATCCTACAAGTTTGAAAAGTATCTCCTTCTTTTTCATACATCTTGATATATTTCTTTTTACATCTTCCTAAACCTATAGCAATTTAGAAGACTTGTTCTCAATTTCTAAGTGCAGAATTCTTTCTTATTTTTTCCTTATAAATATTCAATTTATTTTAACTTATTTAAGGGTTGTAATCAATAGTCACTTAATAAATTGTGTATTTGTATAGCTGAGTTACTCAAAATCTTTACATCTTTCGTTTTTTTTTTTTGCTCTATGAAGAAATTCGCTTTAACACGTACAACTTTAAGACTTGGCATACGTTACAACAGTGCATTAGGGATACAAGCTATAAAACACTTCCCATTCCTTTGGATTTTGCATATGATGGGTTTGCATCAGTCACTGCAGGTAGATTGAGCAAGCTTTGTTTTTGTGTTTGTTTTTTAAACATGCATTCAACTAGATGTGATTCTGAATAGATTAATACTCCGTTTTTATCATTATAGTTAGCTAAAAAATTGCCAGGCAGCCCACAAAACAGGATTTGCTGTAAGAACAACCCAGAGTCAGCTGGAGACTCATGGCGCTGGGACCTGCCGGGCGGGCCGCAGGAGTGCTAGCTAAGTGTCAGAGCATTAGGAAGAAAGTCCGGGCTGGAGGCGCCAGGCCTGCAGCACCAGCTGTGGAACCTCCATTATGTGACCGCACAGCTCCATCCTCAAACATCGCAGGGTGATCACCACTGAGGGGGCACGTAGCTGTAGGTGGGTGTTCCGGGGGCCTGATATGTGGGCACCGTGACTGGGTGAGGGGCGACAGGAGTTGGGGAGTGGGCAGTCAGCAGGGTACCTGCTGACATCGCCATAGTGGTCCCAGCCACCATGCCCATGGTGACCCCGTTGCCTGTAGGTGGAGGGATAGGTGCAGGGTACACCGTCGCCGGCATGCCATTGGGCTGCACCACCGTGGTGTGGTGGATGACGTGAGGAGGTGCTGCGTACAGGGGTTGTGTGCAGTATGTGCCTTGCTGTGCGTATGGGCTCTGCTGGGGGTAGGCACTTCGCACGGGGTACACGGCGGTCTGGTAGGGGTTGGGGGAGGAGGAGTATGGTGGCACTGCCCCACTGGTGGGGGAACAGGACACTTTGTAAGGTGTGCCAGGAGTGTAACCTGTTTGGAAGGTGGGGTTCGTTCCAGTGTACATGTTGGGGGAGTAGGCGGGAGCCGCTGCTGTGTAGCCCGTGGGGAAACCAGCTGGATAACCAATTCCTTTGGCATTTGCATAGGGAACCCCAGAGGAACCAGGGCTATAAATAGGATTCATGATTTCAAGAACATGACATCCACAACCAAGGCTAAGACAGGAGTCCAGATCAGCGCTGTCCAACAGCACTTTCTGCAGCGATGAAGCTCTTCTCCATGTGGGCCGTCCGATAAGCACCCATCAGCTAAAGTAACAATCGCTCCCCGCGCCGCGCGGGCGGCCTGGGCCTCGCTGACCAGCTCGCCGGCCGGGGGAGCGCCGCGAGGCCTGCTCCGATGCGGGGCCCGAGCCGCCAGGGCCAGTCTCCACCGCCGCCGCCGCCGCCGCCGCCGCGGGCCTCTCCCCTGCTCCGCGCCCGGCCCGCCTCTCCGCAGCCCGCGCGACCCGCCCACGCTGCTACATCTTTTGTTTTTATATATTCTTTGATATTTTTGTTTTTCTCCCAACATTGGAGTATGAAAATTATTTTATAAATGAATAAGTTGAAAGACTTATATACAGTCAATGCTCATATTTCTATCTTCATTTAACTGTTTTTTATTTATCACATAACTATATATTTATGAATGCCTTTCTCCATTTAGTCCATTTTATTTATTTTATTTGTTTCAAAGTGAATTTCAGACACTGGTACACTTTAGCCCCTGAACATCTGAGGATAGATATATAATATTAACTAATTAGAGTTGTTTGCTTATTTTTAAATTTTATTTCTATATTTTCAATTAAAAAAATTGGTATGTGAAACTACATATGCTATATTTTTACTTAAATACAGTCAGATACACAAATTTAAATGTACCACTCAATGAATTCTGGCAAATGCATACACCCACGTAGTGTGTTGAATTTATCCTGCAGAAAATTTCTTCCTCCTACGCCCATTCCCGTTAATCCTTGCCCCAAACCCCAGAAGTTTCCACATTGTTCTGACTTTTTACCACCTTGGATTAGTTTGTTTTCTGGGCGTTTATACTAGTGGAGTTCTATGGCATCCAGTTTTGAGTAAGAGTTCTGTCATTCTACATGTTTTTGAGATTCACCCATGTTGTTTGTATAAATACTTGATTTGTTGTTGTTGTTTAATTTAAACTCTTTTCTTTTGAGAGGTAATCTTAGATTCATATGCTATTGTAAGATATAATGCAGAGAGATACTAAGTAACTTTTACCCATCTTTCCTCAAGGATGACATCTTATAAAACTAAAGTACAATAATTATAACCAGCACAGAGACATTGATAAAATTTCTCAATATTTCTCAGATTTTCCTAGTTTTACTTTTCTCGAAAGTATGTGTGTGGGTGTGTGCGTTTAGTTCTATGTAAGTTTATTATGAATGTAGGTTAGAGTGTCCTCCACTGCGGTCAAGATACAGATCAGGTTCATTACCATGAGAGTCCATCAGTTTGCCATTTACTGCCACACCAACACACCCTCCCCTAATTCGTGGAAATCATTAATTTATTCTCAACTCTATAATTCCATCATGAATTACATGAATTTATGTATATTACATAAATATTATATGAGAGGAGTTTTATACACTATATAATTTTTCAGGATTGGCTTTTTTTCACTGAGCATACTTGTCTGGAGATTCATTCAAGTCATTGAATGTAACAATTCCAAAAACTTAGACCATTTTTAATTAATTTGTTTTTATGTTGGAAATGGAAACATCTTGTATATTTTTTAACACTAGAAAAGAGGGGACTGGTGAAAGAGAAAGTTGACAAATATAAAGTTATTACCATGCAAGCTGTAGTTGAAATTATTCTGTTTAATATAATAAATTTATATAATAAATTTAAAAATCTCAAACTACACTTCCACATACTAAACTTTTGAGGTGGAATGAAAATAGTTAATAAGAGAAATTTTATAGGAGCTAATGTCTGCATAAAAAAAAACCTTAAATAAACAACCTAACCTTGAAGTTTCCAAAGAACTAGTAAAAGAATAAATTAAGTCCTAAGTTTGTAGTAGAAATAAATAAAACTGAGACTAAAAACAATAAAAGAGATCAATTAAACTGAGAAATGCTTTTTTTTAAAGGTAAACAAAATTGGCGAAAATTTGGCTGGACTAATCAAGAAAAAAAAAGAGGGGTCAAAAAATACAATCAAAAATGAAAGATTACACATTACAAATGATACCACAGAAATAAAAAAGCACATTACATATTATTATGAACAACTATATGCTAACAATTTAGATGATCTGGAAGAAATGGATGAATTTCTAGAAATGTAAAATCTACCAAGACTGTCATGAGGAAACAGAAATGATATCTACATATACAATGTAATATTATTCAGCCATAAAAAAGAGTGAAATCTTGCCATTTGTGACCATGTTGTTGGACCCTGAGAACATTATGCTAAATACAATAAGTCAGACAGAGAAAGACAAATACTGTAGGATCTCTCTTATATGTGGAATATATCTATACAAACACACACTATTTATACACACTATGAACTATACACCATGTATATACTCTATAATATGTATGCTAGATATGTATGCTATATACTATAGAAAGATCGATCGATAGATAGATACAAGCTCATGGATACAGAGACCAGACTGGTGGTTGCCAGGGGTGGGAGGAAGGAGATGGGAGAAATAGTTAAATTGCTGTTTGTTTTTGTCTCGTTTAAATGAATTGAACAAAAAAGTAGAAATAAAAAGAAGTAGAAAATCCAAACAGACTAATATCAAGGAATAAGATTGAATTAGTAATCAAAAATCCTCCAACAAATGAAAGTCCAGGATCAGATGGCTTCACTTGTGAATCTGACTAAACAATTAAAGAAGAATTAACACCAATCCTTCTTAAACTGTTTCAAAAAACGGAAGAGAAAGGAGCACTTCCGAACTCATTTTATAAGACCAGACTTATCCTGATAGCAAAGCCCAATTAGGACACTAGAAGAAAAGAAAATTACAGGCTAATATTGCTGATAAACATAGATGCAAAAAGTCTCAAAAATTAGCAAACTGAATTCAACAGCATATTAAGAGGATCATATACCATAATCAAGCAGGACATATCCCTGCGATGAAAGGATGTTTCAATATGTGTAAATCAATAAATGAGACATTAACAAAATGAAGAATTAAAATCATACAATCATTCCCACAGCTAACATCATACTCAACAGAAAAAGCTGAACACTTTCTCTCTGAGATTAAGAACAAGACAAGGGTGCCACTCTTGCCACTTCTAATTAACATAGTACTAAAATCCTAGCCAAAGAAATTAGGAAAGAAAAATAAATAAAAGGCATCTGAATAAGAAAGGATGAAGTAAAATTTTCTCTGTTTGTAGTTGACATGATCTTACATATAGTAAACCCTAAAGACTCCACAAAAAACTGTTAAAACCAATAAATGAATTCAATAAACTTGCAGGATATAAAATTAATATGCAAAAATAAGTTACATTTCTATACACTAACAATACACTACCTGAAAAAGAAATTAAGATCTCATTTACAATAGCATCAAAAAGAATAAAATATTTAGGAATAAATTTACTAAAGGAGGTGAAAATCTGTACACTGAAAACTATGAAATATTGGTAAAAGAAACTGAAGAAGACTCAAATAAGCTGAAAGGTATCTTGTGCTCAAGCATGGAAAGAATCGATGCTGTTATAATGTTCGTTATACCCTAAATGATCTACAGATTCCAAGCAATGCTTATCAACATCCAATGGCATTTTTCCAAGAAATAGAAAAAAATCTTAAAACTTGCATGGAACCCATAAGACCCCAAATAGCTACAGCAATCTTGATCAAGAACAAAGCTGATTTCAAGCTGTGTTACAAAGATATAGTAATCAAAACCATATGGTAATGGTATAAAAAAGACATAGGCCACTAAAAACGAAAAAAGAGAACAGAAATAAACCTGACTAACATTTTTACAAAGGCACTAAGAAGGGGC
The DNA here is from genome assembly GCF_041296235.1 of Equus asinus. NCBI lineage: Eukaryota > Metazoa > Chordata > Mammalia > Perissodactyla > Equidae > Equus > Equus asinus. Next base: position 24,259 of record NW_027225277.1, read on the forward strand.
TGGCTCCATGGCCGAGTCATTAAGCTTTGCCAGCTCAGGGTTCTGCCAGTTCGGATCCTGGTTGTAGACCTAGCACCACTCCTCAGGCCATGCTGAGGTGGCGGCCCACACAGCACAACCAGGGGACCTACAACTAGAGTACACAACTATGTACTGGGGGCTTTGGGGAGAAGAAAAAAGAAGATTGGCCACAGATGTTAGCTCAGGTGCCAATCTTTGAAAAAAAAAGGCACTAAGAATACACAGTGGCGAAGGGATTGTCACTTCAATAAATGATGTTGAGAAAACACAATATCTGCATGTAAAAGAATGAAATTAGACTCCATATTATACCATGTACAAAAATCAACTCAAAATGGATTAAAGACTTACAAGTAAGACTTGAAGCTAACAACTTTTAGATGAAAACAGAGAAAAACTCCTTGACATTGTTCTTGGCCATGACCTTGTGGTTTTGACACAAAAAGTATAGGCAAAAACAGAAAAATATAAACAAATGGAACTACATCAAAGTGAAAAGTTTCTGCATGGCAAAAGAAACAATCAACAAATAAAAAGGTACTCTATTGAATGGGAGAAAATATTTGTGAATCATACATACCGTAAGAGATTACTATCCAAAATATATAAGAAGCTCATACAACTCAAAAGTTAAGTAAATAAATAAATAACCTGATTAAAAAACACTCAAAAGACATAAATAGACATTTTTCCAAGGAAGATACACAAAAGGCCAACAGACATGTGAAAAGATGCTCAATTTCACCAATCATAGGGAAAATGAAAGTCCAAACCACAATTAGACATCACCTCAAATCTGTTAAGATGGCTACTATCAAAAAGTCCAAATACATCATATGGGTGAAGATCTAGAGAAAGGTGACCACTTGAACACTGTTGCTGGGAATGTAATTGATCAGCCGTTATGGGAAACACTATGAAATTTCCTTAAAAAATTAAAAATGCAACTACTAGGGGCCAGCCCAGTGGTGCCACAGTTAAGTTCACATGTTCTGCTTCAGCGGCTTGCGGTTTGCCAGATAGGATCCCAGTTGTGGACCTATACATTGCTTGTCAAGCCGTGCTGTGGCAGGTGTCCCACATATAAAGTAGAGGAAGATGGGTATGGATGTTAGCTCAGGGCCAGTCTTCCTCAGCAAAAAGAGGAAGATCGGCAGTAGTTAGCTCAGGGGTAATCTTCCTCAAAAGAAAAAAATCATTAAAACTCAAAAAAGTAGCACAAATCTCCCTGGTAATGGTAAATGGATAGCCATAGTTAAATCTGCAATATGGTAATAGTGGTGTATAACTCACAACTCTAGTTTACAAGGTAAAAAAGTCAACATGGCAAAAATAACCAAAAATTCAATAATCTGTCATTAGTTACACAATACTAAAAAAATTTCAATTGTAGCAGCAAAAATCTAAAATTTGAGGAGGAGAAGAAACCAAAATATAAAGAATGTAAAATATATTGATGTTAAATTGTTAACAGTTCAAAACAGGATGTTATAAGTTTAAGGTATTTTATGTAAGCCTCATGGTAATCACAAAGAAAAATCTCATAGTAATTCTTCAAAAGAACATGATAAAAAGTCAAAGCATACAGTTACCAAAAACCTGAAAACACAAAAAAAGGACAGCAGGAAAAGGAAGAGAAACAAGGAACAATGGATATATAAAACAGCCAGAAAACAATTAATAAAATAGCAATAGTAAGTCCTACCTATATATAATTACTTAAAATTTAATATAAATTAAACTCTTCAATCAAAAGATAAAGAAAGGGTGAATGGATAAAAACAAGACCCAGTGATATGCTGCCTACAAAACACTCATCATAATTTTAAGGACACACATAGGCTGAGAGTGAAGGGATGAGAAAAGACATTTCAGCAAAAGTTAAACAAAAAAAGAAGTGGTAGCTATACTTATCACAGACAAAATAGACTTTAAACTAAACATGATCAAAAGAGATAAGATTATTACATAATGATAAAGGGATCAACACGTCAAGAAGATAGAACAATTGTAAATATTTATGCACCCAAGATCTGAGTAGCTAAATATATAAAACAAAAACTAACAGACCTAAAAAGAGAAAGAAACAGCAATACAATAATTATTGGGGACTCTAATACCACATTCTCAACAACAGATGGATCATTCAGACAGAATCAATAAGAAAACAGTAAATTTGAGCAACAGTATAGATCAAATGGACCTAACAAACATATAATGAACATTCTGTCCAGCAACAGCAGAATACACATTTTCTCAAGCTCACGTGAAATATTTTTCAACATATCATATGTTAGGCCACAAAATAAGTCATAGTAAATTTAGGAAGATTGCAATCATCCAACTATCTTCTCTGACCACAATGGCAAGAAACCAGCAATCAAAACAAGAGGAAAACTGGAAAATCCAAAATCCCATGGAAGTTAGATAACATTATCCTGAAGAACCAATGGATCAAAAAAGAAATCAAAGAGGAAATAAGAAAGTTTCTTGAGACAAATGAAAATGGAAACACAACATACCAGAATTTATGGGAAGCAGCAAAAAGAGTTCTAAGAGGGAACTTCAAAGCAATGAGCCCCTACATTAAGAAGCAAGAAAGATCCCAAATAAATGACCTAATTCTACATCTTTAGGAACAAGAAAAAGAACAAATTGAGCCCAAAGTTAGCAGAAAAAAAAAGAAAATCATAAAGATTAGAGCAGAAATAAATTAAAGAGGACAGAAAAACAATACAAAAGATTAACCAAACTGAGTTGATTCTTTAAAAAGATAAACAAGCTCTTAGCTAGATTAACCAAGGAGAAAAGAGAAAGAACCCAAATCAAGAAAATTATACATTAGAAAGGAGTTAGCCTAGATTCACCAAGAAAAAAAAGGCTCAGATAACGAAAATCAGAATTAAAAGAGAAGACGTTACAACTGATACCACAGACATTCAAAGGATCAAAACAGGCTACTATGAATATCTATATGTCAACAAACTGGACAACCTAGAAGAAATTAAAAAAAAAATTCTTAGAAACAACTTACCAAGAACAAATCAGGAAGAATTAAAAAATATGAATAAACCAATTACTAGTGAGGACATTGAACCAGTAATTAAAAATCTCCCAGCAAAGAAAAGCCCAGGATCAGATAGTTTCACTGGTGAATGGTACCAAACTTTAAAAAAGTCCTTCTCAAATTCTTCCCCAAAACTGAAGAGAAGTAAACACTCTCAAACTCATTTTACAAGGTCAACATTAACCTGATACCAAAACCAGAAATAGATATTACTAGAAAAGAAAATTACAAGCCAATATCCCTGATGAATATCGATGCACGAATTATCAATAAAATACTAGTAAACTGAATCCAGCAGCGCATTAAAAAGATCATTCACCGTGTTAAAGTTGGGTTTACCCCTGGGATGCAAGAGCGTTTCAACATATGCAAATCAATCAATGTGGTGCATCACATTAATAGAATGAAAGAAAAGAATCCTGTAATCATCTCAATAGACACAGAAAAAGCATTTGACAAAATTTAGCATCCATTCATAATAAAAACTCAACAATTTAAACATGGAACATATCTGAACATATTAAAGGCCATATATGACAAGTCCACAGCTAACATCATACTCAATAGCAAAAGGGTGAAAGATTTTTCTCTAAGATTAGAAACAGGACCAGAGTGCTCACTCTCACCACTCCTATTCAACAGAGTACTGGAAATCCTAGCTAGAGCAATCAGGCAAGAAGAAGACACAAAAATTATCAGAATTGGAAAGAACGAAATAAAATTGTTCCTAGTAGCATATGACATGATCTTATATAGAGAATATTTTAAAGATCCAACCAAAAATCTGTTAAATCTAATCAATACATTGAGTAAAGTTATAGGATACAAAGTTAATATACAAAAATCAGTAGCATTTCTTACACAAACAGTAAAATTTCTGAAAAAGAAACAAAGACATTGATCCAATTCACAATAGCATCAAAAACAATAAAATACTCAAGAACAAATTTAACTAAGGAGGTGAAAGATCTCTGCTGAAAACTACAAAACATTGATGAAGGAAATCAAAGAATGCAAGTGGAAAAGTATTCTGTGTTCATGAATTGGAAGAATTAATATTGTTAAAATGTCAACATTATCAAAAGCTATCTATAGATTCAGTGGAATCACTATCAAGTTTCTAATGGCGATTTTTACAGAAATAGAAATAATACTCCTAAAGTTTACATGGAATGACCAAAGACCCCAAATAGCCAAAGAAATTCTGAGAAAGAAGAACAAAGCTGGAAGAATCTCAGTTCCAGATTTCAAGATATAGTATAAAGCTATCGTCACCAAAATATTACAATACTGGCATAAAAACAGACGAGTAGAAGAGCTTTGAGAGCCCAGAATACACCCAAGCTTGTGTGGTCAACTAATATCTGACAAGTTAGCTGAGAATGCTCCATGGTGAAAAGACAGTCTCCTCAATCAATGGTGCTGGGATGATTGCATATTCACATTTAAAAGAATGGAACTGAGCTCATGTCTTACACCACTTGCAAAAATTAACTTGAAATGGATTAGGCTTAAATGTAGGACCTGAAACAATGAAATTCCTAGAAGAAAACTTAGGAATAAATCTCCTTGACACGGATCTTGCAATAAACTTTTGTATATGGATTTTTTTGACGCATAAAGCACAGGAACAAAATAAAAAATAAACAAGTGGGACTGCATCAAACAAAAAAGCTTTTGCATGGCAAAAGAAACCATCAACCAAGTGAAAAGACAACACTTGGAATTGGAAAAAATATTTGCAAACCATGTATCTGATAAAGCATTAATATCCAAAACATAAAAACTCATACAACTCAGTGGCAACAAACAATGAAATTAAAAAGTGGGCAAGGGATCTGAATAAACATTTGTCCCAAGAAGATATACGAAAGGCCAACGTACATAAAAATATGCTGAACCTCACTTGATATTAGGAAAATGCAAAGGAAAATCACAAGGAGATATTATCTCATGCCTGTCAGAATGACCGTGGTCAAAAAGACAACAGTTAAGAGATACTGACCTGGATGTGGAGAAAAAGGAATGCCTGTGCCCTGTTGGTGAGATTGTAAATTGGTACAGTCGCTGTGAAAAACAGTATGGAGGAGTCTCAAAAATTAAAAATAGAACTACATTATAATTCAGCAATTTCACTTTTGATAATATATCCAGAAGAATAAAAGCATAAACCCAAAGTTAAAATAATACTCCGAAGTAACCCCATTGTTAGCCTCCAATATGGTTCTTTTTGCTTATCATCACCTAGAATATCAATACAGATTACAAGATATCCTGCTAAAACTGTATGCTAATTAGTTTCATATTTGGAGATGTCTTATAAATGTCATGGCAATAAAATATTCTTTTATATTTTGATTTTAATACTCAACTTCAGGTCTGTGTTCTTCGTTTAGGTTCATTAATGCTGCTCTGTTTGTGATTATCAATTTTATAGAATATTCCATTGCACGTTTTGCACTATTCCTTGTATTAAACTAAAAAGTCGAATCTAGTACACAGGGTATCAAGTCTTGAGGCACATTTTTCCCCAAAATAGTTCTCTCCAATTTACACAAACTCCAGCAGTGTTAGAATTTTAATTGTTGCCAAAGTAATGTGTGGGCATACTTGAATCCCTCCTTGTTTGTTCACATTTGCATCACCTTGACCTCTAGTGAGCTTGACATGCTTTTAAAATGTCTGCTAACATTTTGATCTTCCTCTTCTGTGAATTGCATGTTGGTATCCATTTCTCTTTTCCTATTTATTTAGTTATTCATCTTTCCCTATTGAATTTTTTGGAGTTTTAAAAGGCTTGTTCTTTATACCAACCCTTTTTCCATCACGTATGTTGTCTATATTTTCTTCTGATATGTCTTTTGTGTTTTGACTTTGAATATGTTGTCTTAGTTGTTATTGCTGCTGATTGCAATAATTATGTTAATATGCACTTAAATATTGAGGGAAAACCTCCTCATCTTCAGCTCTCTGCCGGCACCATGAAGCCCATCATAAACATCACTCGGCCTACCTGGGACGGACACCATGACCTGAAAAAGAGATGGTGGTGGGGAGGGGGTGAGACGGGAAATGGAGTCCAGTTGTGTTACTAAGCCCCGACTTCTGAACCAGTCTTCTCTGTAGGGATTTTAATTCAACTTGGCAGTTTGGGCTCATTCATGCCCCTCTTCTCACTGGTCACACTCTGGCATACTGCCGTATGAGGTTCACTCTGGGTGGAAGGTCCTTCTTTAGGTTTAGAATGACAGTTCTTCCATCCTGGGAAAAAATGAAGCCTATTAAAGGAAAATGCCACAGATGAAATTATTTTTGTGGCAAAAAGAGGGGAGATCATGCATGCATGTATGAATACCTGCTAATGTACTCCATTCACGTGTCGAGATTCTGCCCAAATCTGAGCCCTTTTCTTGAACTAAGTGCTATGGACTGGATATCTGTATCCCCTCAAATGAATATGTTGAAATCTTAGCTGTCAGTATAATGCTATTGGGAGACACCAGGCACTTTTGTAGATGATTATGTCATAAGGAGGCAACTCTTGAAAGGGATTAATGTTGTTGTAAATGAGATGCCAGAAAGCTCCCTTACTGCTTCCACCATGTGAGGACACAACAAGACTATGGTCATCGATGAACCCTCACCAGACGTCTGATCTGCATGACCTGATCTTGTAGTTTTAGCACCCAGAACCGTGAGAAGTAAATTTTTGTTTTCTAAGCCACCCAGTCTGCAAATTCTTGTTATAGCAGCTGAATGGACTTACACCAAGGAAAGTATCCTTTGAGAGGTTGGAAAAGATCACAGCCCCCAGTACAAGGTAGACGTGCAGACATGGAAACTGTGGAATGCAGAAATTCTGCAATGTCGACAATTTGCTGCTTTGGGGCCTACTGTAGAAACAGTTCAGAGCTGGGAATGTCTGGGTCATAAGGAGAAGGTCTCTCTGATCGCTCACCAGGGGAAGCTGGTGATAACGGCCCCAAATATGCCAGAACACTAGACAAGTTCTTTCCTATGCTAAGGAAGGAGAAGTCACCACAAACCTGGAAACTATTCAGTGTATACTCCAGCACAGCTCCAAATCCAAATCTTGTCTATGGTCTTGTTTCACTCTTCCTCAAAGCTTCTCTGAAGAACAAAAGGTTCCCTCAAGTTTTGAGGGGAGGGTGAAAGCAGGGTGGTAAGCATCTTGTATAAGCTTCTCTCCCATAATCAACTTAAAAACTAGTCTCAGAAACACACCCAAACAGAGACAGTGGAGAAGGCAGACCCTAACCCCCCACACAGGCTCTCTGACCTCACGTAGCAGCTTAAAATCTGGTTGTCCTGGCCTCTCTCACATCACAGGACAAAGATAGTATGATAACAAGCAGGAGACACTGCTTCAAAGTCCATTCTGCAGACTGCAACTCCATCTTCCTTATAATCTGGCTATGAAATCAACTAAGGCATAATGGGAAGTGGGGGAGAAAGGTGATACATAGGTGGGGGGATGTTCCTGTTGTTGGATCTTTGCAAGCCAGCTGTTCCAGTCTGGTTCAAGCTTGCTATAAGCAGAGTATTCAGTCGGCAACCATATCCACCTGCACAGTCTTCTGGGCCACCCCTTGCCAGACCCCTTCCCTCCCATCCCCCAGGGACTTAGTGGAGGGCTCTCCCTTTTCCATACAAACGTGGCCCTTCTGCCTCAGGAAGTCATTGACTGTGCCCCTCTTCCATGAAAGAATGAATTGTACACAGCAACTGCTCAGCCTTCTCTTGAAGGATGTGAAAACACCACAGAGGACAAGCAAAGGAAACAGAGGGAGGTGTGAACTTTATGTGACTCCTTATGACAGGCCTGCTTCCCCTTGGCTGGCGAACTCTCCTATATGTGCTCCATTTAAAAATGATGTGATATTAAACATGGCAAATCACAGAGAATCAATGTTAAAACTAATGCCAACAGTTAAAACATCCAATGACGTAGCAGGATGTCAAACTAACGTGCAAAAGTCAGTAGCTTTCATGTAACAAACAGTAGCCACAGCATATAATAGATGAGTAGACCTTATTTACAATAGAAATAAGGAAAGATAAACTAAAAAAGGTTACCAAGAAATGACCTGGACCTCTATGCACAAAAGTACAAAATAACCTATAAATGCATAACAAACACAGAGACAAGATGGTCCTCTCTGCTAAGTTCAGCCATAAAACCTGGACAACCATAAAAGAAGAAATTTAGTGAGAACTCTGAAAGGTGGTAAGAAGAAGGCAAACTGACTTGGGACTTCAGGACTGGAGGAACAACACAGTGACAGGGTGTCTTACCCCCCAACTTTAGAAGGAGACCCAGATTCAGTAATCTCAGATCCTGACCTGCCAACAGAACTCAGCCCAGGTAGGCTTGTCCTCCTCCAGATGTAATGAGTCTTAGGAACTGTTCCGAATTAGCACAGCAACACTCCCAAGAGGGTCTTTGGAAAGTGTCACTAACAAAGGAAACAAAGAGAAGATTCTCCTTCCCTGTCACCCATGAGACTTTCCTCCTTTCCCTGGAGGTACCAAGCCTGCTGGGCAGCAGCAAGAGGCACTTTGCCCACTGGAGGGGACAAAATGACTTCCTCCTAGGTTTTTAGGTTCTGTGGCTGCTCTGCAGATTAAGTTTGCGTGAGACAAATTAACAAAAGAAAATAAATTGATTACACAGTAATTTAACTATGGCTTGAATTTCATAAAATATGAGACTCAAGAAGGTAGCCAGATGACTCAGATTTTTTTCAATTTTTACCAATTTATTAAAGTAATGTTTCTCTAATAAACACTAACCGCCACTTGAGTGAGATTCATAATCATTCTTGTGATTGTGTTCAAAATTAGAGACAGTTTACTTACCCCTACTGCTGTGAATAAAATCAATTTTGTCAGTGCTGTTGGCACGTCATAACTGAAAATTCCGTAAAGTTGAGATTTGGGCCTACAAAATGCTATTTAAGAGAGCAGGTAGGTCTTGACGGTAAAGACAGCATCAAAAGCTTCATCCAGGCAGTTTGCTGTGACAAAACTTCAATGCTATCGTACGTCACCTGGGATTTCTTCAAGGTCTTTTTCATTCCTCTGAGAAATGATGATTCACTTCCATCCTGCTCTGTGTGCTGCCAGCACTTTTTCTTTAATTCACTGGAAGACCAAGACCCCTCTGAAATTTCTCCAGTCATAACTACATTTGAATGTAAAAGCAGCCCACTAAAAGGTGAGGCAAGACAAGTCACTGGGATAACTCCAGCATGGGGTCCATCTTTTGTGACAGCTCCAGCTGGAAAGTGCACATGGATGTCTGTGTTGTTAAGATCAAAACTTCCAGAAACACAGGGCAGATGGTATTTCTCGGCATTGCTGCAGAGCCTGCTAATAGCAAGATGGGCAGACTCTTCTCATGATATCCCCTAGCTGAGCAGTTAGAGTTAAATGACCTTCACCATCCTTTCAACTTGCCTCCACAAATATGATTTCTCCACCTAAAGGAGACCAAGCCAAACTTATTGCCATTCCTGGTTGACTCAAATGCCCATTTTATCTATCTGGAGCCCAAAGATGTCTTTTGGAGCATAGAAATCAATCAAAGTTGGCGTTTCAGGTGGTAGGGCCAAGTAAGTGCTGTCATTGATAGATTCAGATTTTGCGTCTTCTAAGATGTTTTCTCTGTAAATTTCTTTCTCATTCACATCAAAATGGTCCAACTTGACTTCCTTATATTGTTCTTTTCCCACCTTCACAGCAACAGCTGGGCAAATGGCCCCAAACCAGCTATCCAGAGAATGACCCCCTGCCTCTCTGGTACACCTGGTGAAGATGTGAAGAGGAGTAACCTGAGAGATCTGAATCTGCTGAGGACTCAGCCCATGCTGTTCCAGTTGCTTTGGGATCAAGTGCTTGCTGGCAATCTATCTTCTCTTGTGTATACCCTGGCACCTGAATGTCCTCATTCTGTCCAAGAAGACAGGTGGAGTAGTAGCAGTGGTATTGGCGATAGTCATTAAAATAACTTGGGAGAGGTTAAAGCCCACATTTAGAGACTGATTTGTGAAGCTATGGTTTTGTTCATGATCCAATACCTCAAGCAGAGCTGCTGCAGGATCACCTGGACACAATTTTTTCTAATTTGTCAACCTCATCTAATAGAAACACCAGATTGTTAACCTCAACGGTCTTCAAGTCATTGATTGTATGACCAGGTATACTGCCAACATAGGTGTGCCTGTGTCCTCCAATGTCAGACTATTCATGTTCTCATCCAAATACAATCTTGTGGAAATCTCGATCTAGAGTCTTGGCCACAGACTTTCCCACATTGTTTTGCCAACTCTAGGAGGGTCAGCAAATCAAAGAATGGGCCCTTCAGATTGGTTTTCAGCTGTTTGACAGCCTAATATTCCAAAATTCTTTCCTTCAAGTTTTCAAGGCAAAATGCTTATTATTCAGAAGAATTTAGGCTTCTTGAATGTCTGGATGGTCAGTTGTACTTTTGTTCCAGAAAGTTCCACCATAAATTCTAAATAATTTCTAATCTGAACATATTCTGGCATTGCTTGCAGCATCTTTTTAGTCTTTTTCTCTTTTTGACACAGACCTAATGGGCTTCTTCTGACATATTGGATGCTCACTTTTTTTTCTAGCATGACAATATCATGATTATCTTCTTCCTCATGTTCATCTTTTAAAGTACCTAGGATGCTGGCCAGCCCAGGGGTGTAGCAGTTAAGTGCTCACGTTCCGCTTCAGCAGCACAGGGTTTGCAGGTTCGGATCCCGGGCATCGCTTGGCAAGCCATGTTGTGGTAGGCATCCCACATATAAAGTGGAGGAAGATGGGCACGAAGGTTAGCTCAGGGCCAGTCTTCCTCAGCAAAAAGAGGAAGATTGGCAGCAGATGTTAGCCCAGGACTAATCTTCCTCAAAAAGTAAAAGAAAAAAATAAAGTACCTAGGATGTGTGAAATCCTATTGAGGCATATTCATATAATGCATTTATTATCATCCTTCTTGCTTTTTCTGTTTTGTTATTATTATTATATTTTTAGGAAGATTAGCCCTCATTAACATCTGCCACCAATCCTCCTCTTTTTGCTCAGGAAGACTGGCCCTGTGCTAACATCCATGCCCACCTTCCTCTACTTTATATGTGGGACTCCTGCCACAGCATGGCTTGATGAGTGGTGCATAGGTCTGCACCCAGGATCTGAACTGGCGAACGTTGGGCCACTGAAGGAGAACACGCAAACCTAACCACTGTGCCACCAGGCCGGCCCCATGTTTTCCGTTTTTTTTTAAAGCAATTTCAATTCTTGCATTTGTTTCACAAGCAGTGGTATCATCATCTTGGACAGTTTCCTCCAGAGTCACGGTATCTACAATTTGGAGCGTTTCTGTTGCTTGTTTGGATAAGTGATGTCAGAATGTCTAGTAAATCTTCCCTAGGAGAACTGTCTAAAAGACGTCTCAATTTAGCAACTGCAGGGACATGTATATTCAACATTTCAATCGATAGTAGTTCATTTTTGTAGAACTCTTCTGATAATTCTCCCAGCTTCTCTTTAGTTTTACAGGTGTTGAAAAATCCCTCAAGTCAGTCCAACAGTTCCACTTTAACGACAGGATATGACTTCTCTTTTAAATCTGTACCATCTGCAAAGAGCACAGGCGTGTGGTCAACAAAAGTGAGAGGGAATTTGGCTGGGTACTGCCCACAATCTGAACCATCAGTGCAGCTGCCCCAATCCTGTGCAGTGGTGGCAGATCCTGAGTATTGCTGGCCAGGTAGGTCATGCTGGGGATGAGACTTAGGATGGTGCTCTGCAGCCCTCGAGCAGGCAGCTCCACACCAGCTGCCAGTTGCAAGTCCAGTCCACACTGGGTGCACATGGGGGAGCTTGGAAGCAGGAAGCCATCTGGGTGAGCAGCAGCAGGAAGTGGCTGAAGAAAAATTATGGGAAGATGAGGGGAGAAAATGTATAATAAATAAAGCTTGCCTTGTTATGCAGATAAATCTCTCAGTTAAAAAACTCTCTAGGGGTTGGCCTGATGGTTCACTGGTTAAGTGCGCATGTTCCGCTTTGGTGGCCTGGGGTTCGCCGGTTCTGATCCCGGGTGCAGACATGGCACTACTCGGCATGCCAGGCTGTGGCAGGTGTCCCACATATAAAGCAGAGGAAGATGGGCGTGGATGCTAGCTCAGGGCCAGTCTTCCTCAGCAAAAAGAGGAGGATTGGCAGCAGTTAGCTCAGGGCTAATCTTCCTCAAAAAAAAAATTCTCTAAGAGTCATTCTCTTTCTCCTGCAGAAGCTTTTACTAATGGAAATTTCCTTTATAAACATAAATTTCCGTTCCAAAGAGGAAGTCTATCCTTCATTTAAAGCAGTCAAGGTGGAGATCAAGAGTTTTTCCTGCATCTGCTGGCTCTCAATTGCTTTTGGCTCCAAATAATTTGTATGTCAAAGTACCATACTTTGGGCATCTTCAGCATTCCTTCAAGAAGAAACAACTTGTTCTTGGAAGTCTCTGTCTCCTCCCCAACCCAGATGCACTCAAGCTGTTAGAGGCCAACAGCAAACAGGGTTCTGCCTCAAGAAGCTTTGGGGAAGCCTCTTCACCCTCAAAGGCCTGAGACACACTAGAGGGATAGATCACTGCAGGTTCTTCAGCCATTGAAAATAATATAAACAGCTCCATTCTCATAAATTTAACAACTTGAAAACAAGGAACAACTTACCAAAAATTTCAAACTAACAAAACTCAACCAAGATGATAGTATTTTCCTCAATCGGGCGCTGCTAGCCAAGCTTTTTGCCACAAAACTCAAGACTTGGATTCATGCGACACACCTGAAGAAAGCACAAACTCTGGGGGGAACTGCACATCATTTGGTGACTTAAAAATAAAGATTTCTCCAAATGGAAGCAGACAGTATCTGATGCGAAGGTTTCCAAGGTGTCTGGACCAGGTCTGTTGGAAGTTTGTCTGCCAAACCTTTGAGGATGACATGACACTTCAGATCATCTCCAATGCCTATGATCTTGATAACATGCAAACTTCAGGTAAAAAGTGCCAGAGAGTTCTCCCTCCTCTCACTCCGTGTTCCTCAAATGTGGCCACAATAGGTTTCCAATCTGTGTGTTTTTCCTCCAACCTGGGACATGACTCCCAGAGAAGCTCCTTCCTGGCCTCGAGGGACGAGAGGCTACTGAAAGTGGAAAAATCTGACTGCAGATCAACAGTGCTTTCAGAGAAAGATGGCAATCAAAATGGGGACATGTGAAAGTTAATAAACGGAAACGTAGTTGAAATAGTGTTGGAAGGCTAATAGAGGGAGTTCTCATGCCCTATGTCAAAGGCGCAGTGCAACAGGAAGAATAAAGACTTTCTCTTCCTGACCAGTCAGAAACTAACCCAAGGAGAGACTGTCACAACTCTGCCGATGAAAAGCCACTGCCCTCAAGACTGTGTCCAATAGCCCCCACAGTTTTCCCCACTCTGAGATAAAAGAGCTTCTCCTCTCTTCCTTGCTGGGTGCTCCTGCATGGCTTGCCATGGTTGCACACTCCAAATGGCTATTCTTTGCTAATCCCAGATAAACCAATTTTTGCCAGAGAAATAACTGGCTGTCTATTTGTTTAAGGGCAAGACTTGTTAATAAGCAAGAGATGTAGAGAAAACATTTGATACAATCCAACTCCTGTTTGTCATAAAATTTTCTAGCAAGTTTGAAATAGATGGAAACTACTTTCACTTGTTGAAGGTCGTCTACAGAAAATGCACAGTTGACTTCATGCTTAACAGGGAAAGACTAAAGGATTCTCCCCAGAATAAGGAACAAGGAAAGGAATACCACTTTCACTACTCTTATTCAACAAAATACTGAAGCTTCTGGCAATAACAGAAGTAAAGGAAATAAAAGCCATAGAGTTTAGAAAGGAAAAAATGTAATCATTCCTAGTTTCATTGTTGTCTGTGTAAAAAAAACTCTGGGAATCTACAAAAAAAAAAAATCAGAACTAATACATGAGTACAAAAAGTTCACCAAGTACAAAGTACAAGATCAACACACAAAAGACAATTTTATTTCTACAACTAATGAGGAACCTGCAGATGATAAACTTGAAAATGCTGTATTATTTAAAACCACTCCGAAGAACATGAAATATTCAGGCATATATTCAAGAACATGTGTACAGGATCTGATGCTGAAAATTATAAAATACTGATTACAGTGATTAAAGAAGATGCAAATAAATTGAGAGCCTTACTATTGTCAAAGACAAATGCAGCAGAAATTAGTTAAAGTGGTGAAAGCAGATTTTATTCAGTAACAGCTGACAGAAGCTGAGCTGCGCTCAGATTTGTACGGAGGTGAATCTAGAATTTTAAAGAGGGAATGAAGGAGCAGGGTTCAGGGGCTCAGTAGAGTCAAGGAGGTAAAAAAGTACAAACGTTGGTCAGTGTAACTGTGATTAGACCCACTGTGTTCGTTACTTTGCAGTTATCAAAGTTAGGATTCTATCCTCACTCAGAAGTTGAGAGAAAGAGGCTCTATCTGTCTTAATGATCGTATTTCAAAGGAGTGGCTCTTAGGTCCTTTAGAGAATTGTGAGAGATACATATCGACAGTTGTAAGCCCTCTTTAGTAAATACTCTAAGAAGGGGGATCAGAGGCCTATAATTGGGTGTTGACTAAAATAAATAGAAAATTTTTCTGTCAGCTTTGAGCTCTCAGGAAGGCATTTTAATGGTGGGCTGGAGTCATTCCGGTTACACAGCCTTATGCTGCTAGAAGCCACGCCAGAGTTTGGTTGAGTCTCCTCCTGGTGTGGGGGTTTGGAAGGAGTTGTTACGTGCTGAGAATTCTGCAGTCCTCACCATGTTACTGGATAGAATAATGAGGACAGGTCTCAATTATCCCCAAATTGATCTATAGGTCTAATATTATTCTAATAAAAATTCCACCACAGTTTGTAGACAGAGACACCTTTTTCTAAAATTTATATAGAAAGGCACATAGCTGAGAGTAGCTAAAACAATCATGACAGGAAGAATAATGCGGCAGTAAACACTTTAACAATATTTAGTATTGCCTTGTACATACTGTAATCACAGCATCATCATTTTCATTGTAGGACAGCTACATAAATCAATGGAACAGAGTAGAGAATCCAGAAATGGACCACAGAGTTATACCCTAGTGATCTCTGACACCAAGAGTGAACCTTAATGTAAATTATGGACTTTGAGTGATAATGATGTGCCTATGTATGTTCATCAATTGTGAAAAGTATACTACTCTGATGAGGGGTATTGACAACAGAAAGGTTATGCATATGTGGGGGCAGGGACTATATGAGAACACTGTGTATTTCATTAAATTTTGCTGTAAACGTAAAACTGCTCTAAAAAATAACATCCATTGATTTTTTAATAGGCAATGCAAGAATACCTTGTAGTGATAAAACTGGTCATTATTTTAGCTGTGATGGATACAGAAACTTGCACATCTGATAAAATTGTACAGAACTAAATACACAGGAACAAATTAGTACAAGTGAAACTGGAGAAATCTGAATAAGATAGTGGATTGCATCAATGCCAACAAGCTGGCTGTGGTATCGTCCTATAGTTTTGCAGAATGTTATCATTGTAAGGAACTGGGTAAAGTGTACACTGGAACTTTTGGAGTTATTCCTTACAGCAGTGTAGAATCTACAATGATCACACTATAAATTTCAATTAAAAATAGTTGGCAAATGGAAAGTCAGTCTATGTTTTAAGTTAGGAAGTTTCATTAAATGGTCAGTCCCATTACTTTATAAATTGAATACAATGCCAATAAAAATTTTAACGAGCTTTTCTGTTGAGTTAGATAAATGATCCTACATGGAAAAAATAAACGCATAAGCTAAGCTAGGAAAATATGGACCAGGAAGAACTCTGAGGGAGGAGCTGGTCTATCACACGTTAAAAATATTGCAGAGACTGTAATGCGACAGGAGAGGATTGTCGCATGCACAAGAAGAGGAGAGAAGGGAAAGGGAGGGGAGAGGGTGGCAGAGGTCAGGGGAGTGGGGGAGGGGTGGCCTGATTGGAATTTGTTGACACGGGGAAGCTGGAGCTCACTAAATAGAAGGCAGGCATCCTATGTGATGGTTTAGGGAGCACATGTGGCTTTCTCTGGCGGTCCTGTGTTGAAAGCAGAACGAGAGTTTTGGAAACTGGCAGTTACTGACCAAGTGCTGACTGTTCTGTGCTGAATGCTGCAGGGGCTGTGACTTGGCTTCTTGGGATGTTTGCTTCCCACGTTGGGGGGTCAGAGTTATACTGTCATATATGATCTGTCCTTTGTCCATTTGTATATTCAGTCTCAAAAAAACAGTTGGTGCACAAATTCATCAGTTAGCTCGTCATTAAAAAATAGTCTCTTGGAAAGTTAAACCTTCGAAAGTTAAAAAGATGAAAATGTTAAAAAGATGAAAGATGCCAAATAAGTTTTATAGATGAATATGAAGAAATTGAATGAGAATCTCAAAATTATCCTTCAACAGATTAGGGTGTCATGAAACAGGTTTCTCAAAGTCCTATATTAACATTATTTTCTAAAAAAGAAATTTGGCAAAATGAATTGAAGGAATTAAAACGTCCTTAGCGTTGACTTCATGTTTACACTTCTAGTAATTTACAATCAGGAAGTAATTCTAAATAGCAATACGTTTTATCTCCTAAATTGATTTTTTTGTGTAAATTATTGATTAAAAAAAGAAAAAAAACGAAATCAAATCTCCAGCAGTGAAATATATTTACTTGAGAATATATGATGCAAACTATGTTTCAGTAGAGTGTCATTTTTATTATCAGCATAGGAGAAAAGATGAGTTATGGAAGGGATTCTGCTCATGCTCAGTTATTTCCTTTACTTAACATTAAATCTTGAATAAAGTATAATGTCAAGCTGACTCATTTACTCCTTCATTTTAAAAGCTGAAGACTATTTCCTTGGTTTTTAAATAATGAGGTGTAAAGGAGGGGGTGAGGTGTTGAAAATAACTTCCACTGAGATTGACAGTAGCAACTGCTCTTGATTTTTTTTGAGAGTTGTGGGGTCACCCATCAAAGCAGGAATGCTATTTATGTTGAGAAATTAACAATCTGAATTTTATTAGAAATTTTGACTTTTATGCACCCTCAAAAAGTAATTAGGAATTTATTTGAATTTTTAGCTCTGTTGAGGTATGAGTAATAGACAAAAAATGCACACGTTTTCTATATGTGTATTGATTAGTTTGGACATATGCATACACCCATCATATCATCCCCACAACCAAGTGCTGAACACATCCATGACCTCCAAAACTTTCCTTGTGATTTTTGTGTGTTTTTTTAAGCTTAGGAATTTCATGGATTTTAACCTAATGCTCAGATAAAAGAGGGAGAAGATGAGGTGTACGTTGTTTCATTATGGTACCTTAAGACATAGACTTTCAACATACACATGACTTCTGAAAAGCAACATTTATTACTTTCACAATGAAATATTTTCTCCTATTTCCTTCAAATATATGGCCTTCTTATTCTACCCCCCACCCACTTCCTTTTTGAGTAGGGACTCAGGAGAAATTTCCAATGGTACTAACAAACAGGGTCCAAGGGGTGGCTGCCCCTCAGCCCTGCAGGCTTTTCCCTTGTGAGAAGCGACCACTTTGCACATGTGTGAGCCAGTGTGGAACAGGACAGAGTATGTCTGCAGACTGGTTCAGCCTGCTGAGCCCCTTTGCTGCTTCTAACCTATGGCCACGAAAAAGGCTAAATGGAGGGAAATTAAACTTTGATGTGTTGATGATTGAAAAGGAAAGTGCCTTGCTCTCTAAGGGATAAAGTCATTTGGAGGAAAATCAAATAACTATCATAGTTATTTTTTCCTATCTTATTTTTCCGCTGAAGCCACTAGATATTTCAATCTTTCTGACTTCCTAACAGAATCCAGTAGTACTTTCCTTTTCTAAGGCCAATGAACTGTTATGTAAGGGGCTTCTCTTGCTTTTTCCAAACCCTCCTGGGATTCTGTTTATCTACTGTTCGTTTTTCACCCCCTGCTTTTCAGATTGCTTTGTTCACTGTCCTTGTCAAATAAATGTGGCTCATTAAAATAAGCAGCATTAATATGTATCTCTTTCACGGCATTTTATCTAATAAATATGCTGAAGATTTTCTGTATTCTGCATGTGAATCCTTTGTTGAATATTGGAACTGGGACAATCTCTTCGCATCCTGTGACTTGCAAATTCCCTCTTGTAATGTGTCTTATGATGAACCGAAAGCCTAAATTTTAGTGAATCCCAGTTTACCGATATTTCTTGTATGGAGAGTGTGTGTGTGTCTTCTTTGAGAAGTTTTTTCTACCCTGTGGTCCCGAGGATGTTTTCTTATGTTGTCTTCTAGAAGTTTCATTATTTTACCTTTCCCCTTTAGGTCAAAGTGTCCAGGAATTGAGTTTTGTGTGTTGTGAGGGTAGGGCTCAAGGTTTCCTTTACATCCATATGCCCGTCTCTACGAGTAATAACAGGCAGCATTGGGACAGGTGGACACAAGCCTGGGAGTTAGGGGTCCTGTATTCTCAGCCTTACCCTCCCTTTAAAGCACCCTCTGAACGTGGGCAGGTGACTTTCCCAGTTCTCCCTCCTCTCAGACTCCTTCCTTCCTCTCTTCCTCCTATCCTTCATTCCACCCTCCCTCGCTCCCTCCATTCTTTCCTTCCTTCCTTCCATCTATCCACCCGAGCATCTGTCCAGGTATCAATCTGTCCAACTGTCCTCCTGCCTGTTCGCCGGTTTGTCCTTCTTCTCTCCTTCCATCCTCTTTCCTCCCATGTCTCAACTTCTCTTCCTTGTCTTTGTTCTTCCTGCTTTCCCTGTGACCCTCCATTTGTCCGCTCTTCCTCTGTCCATCCAGGTATCCCCTCTATCTGTGCCTCTACCTGTCTCTTTGTTGCGTCTCTCTCTTCTTCAAGCACACTGTCTCTCTTGGGTTCATCTCACTCACAGGCTCGAACATCCCGCTACTCACACAATCCCTCCTTCTGTCACTCACATTTATGGCTCACCTGTGAATGGTTGTCCTGGGACAGCCACTGTTGGAGTGCAGATGAGCCTGTGGGGCTTCACCCACTGTGTGGGGTCTCTGTGTCTCCCAGACGACAGCCCTTTCCACAGCTCCTGAGCTGGGCAGCATGTTCCTGCCTACTTCCTCATTGCTTGAGCAACCAGAAGCCACCACAGGCCTAGGGGGCCCCTCTTCCTTCCCCAGAGGAGCTCTCTAGCCCCACACCTCAACTGACCAATTCTTACTGGGCAGCTGGGAAGCCGAGGTGTGCAATTCTGCTTTGAGGGCAAGCATGCTGATCACAAGGATTATACCAATATTTCAATCTGACGCAGCCCTCAGAGAGCCCCTGGTCTTGTGAAAGTCACAGAAAATTCTAATACAAGGTGGGATGTTTTGAGGAGAAGCACCTGGCATCCTTTGGGTGGGAAGAGCTCTCTGGAGGGAGTTTTGCCCAATTGGGGTCTTTAAGAAGGAGTAGGAATTATATAGGGAAATAAGGTGTGGAGCGTGTTCCTGGCAGAGGAAATTGCATGAGCAATGGCCCTGTAGGCAAAAACAGCATAGTGTACGGGAGAAGTGACAGGAATTTGGTTTGCCTGAAGCACAAAGCCTAACTCAGAGTGAATGCATCAATGAGGCTGAAGAGTCAGCAGGAGCCAGATGTGCAAGGGCTTTGAGTGCCAGGTCAAGAAGTTTGAACTTAACCCTGAAGGCCTTAGGGAGCCATGGGTGATGCTAGAGCAGGAGTGTTCTAGTGAGATCTTCATTTCAGAAAAATGCTTCTAATGTTCAAGGCAGAGAACATCCTTTAGACAATGCATCCAGTGAGCATGTTAGGGTGTTGGTTCCGGTGAGAAAAGATAAGACCTACCTGGGACGTGAATGAACAGAAGGAATGCATTGAGGAGCAATCTGTAGGTGCAGTTGGTGTTACCGGCAGGGGAGGGAGGAGGAGCTGAGAGATATGCTGGCTTCAACTTGGATGAGCGCAGCATTGAGTGGTGGTTCCACTGGGAGCAAAGGCAACAGATGATACTGAGTTCAGGCTTCTGATCTGGTCTCAGCCCAGCTCTCAGTGATGGCCATCTCTCTCCCTCTCTTCTTGCAGCCAAGGGGCACGACCTGAAGGCCCTCACACTCAACTCCACCATCTCCAACATCCAGTATTTGACAGACATGAGCAAGAGCTCAGCCACATTGAACTCCACTGAGAGAGTCCTGCAGCACCTGATGAGACCCTGGTGCCAGCAGCTCCCGGCAGGATGAGTCCCAGCCAGGAGCACCCCACCTGCTGTCTCTCCTGCTCGTCCTCCTCCTGCCTCCTCCCCTGCTTGGATCCTTGTTCAAGAAGAGCAGCCTGGGCCCCTTGTCTTGGGCTGTAGACTGATCTCCCTCAGGGAAGTCCCTTTTCTGAGCATTTGAGAGTCATGAACACTTTTGGTGACCACCCCAATTATCACTCTTCCCACTGACTGCCAATTTGCTCCTCCCTCCCTCTGGCCCCCATTATCAGAGGATTCAGGACATCTCTCTAGAGTCCCCACATTCCTCTCTCCCCGGGCCTGCGGAGGAAGGGGCAGCCTCCAGCATGGAAGCTGTCTGCACCTACCACCCTGACCCCATGGCTCATGATGGAGAATGTGACAGAGACCCCATGTGACAGAGAGCAGCATTCCTGGGTGCGGAACCAGCTGATCCACCATGTGACCCCGAGGGGCCTCTACTCCCTGGTCAGGGACAGCCTTTTTGTCGGTGGTGAGTGCTCGTGCTGAGCTGGATTGACAGTGATCGTTACTTATGCCTGTTCTGCTTTATTTCCTCTCTAACACGTCAGCCCAGGTTCTGAGTGGGGGACACAGAAACCACATATGTAAAAAGTTTCAACTTACAAACGGAGACTATGTAAATGGATTTGTTGATCCCAATAAAAAAAAAATGTGAACTATCTCACTATTAATTTTCATATAGATTGCCTGGACAAATGGTAATATCTTGGTTATAATGGGTTTAAATATCCCATTAAAAATTAGTTTCACTTGTTTATTTTTACTTTTTTCAATGTCAGTATTTAAAAAAAGTTTAAATTTCATTAGATAGAGTGTGAAATTCTACTGTTGGACAGCACTGTTCAAGACGTGAAAATAAAGCCCAGAGAAAGTGGTTAGGGACAATTTTTCCCAGGAAAGGAGTCAATCTGACCCACGTGGCAAGATGCAGACAACAGTCTCATACACACATACATACACACACACACACTTAGAAAGCAAGACCAACATCATCATAGAGTTGAACCACTACTTCTCATGTGGCAAGAGCTTGCAGTCCTACATTGTTCTAAGTGGACGAACCTCAAGAAAGGAGCCAGGAGTCAAGAAAATTTACCAACCAGGAAGATCTAAAACCAGAGAGTAAAGGTCAGGATCTTTGGTGAAGTTCCCAGCAGTGGATTCTGTTAGAGACTCAATACATTAGCGAGAACTTTGCAAGAAGCGTTGTTACAGAACTCACCTATCCTTTCCTATGTAAAAGTACACAAGTTTCGTAAAGAATACTAGCTCCTGCCAATCAACGAAAAGATGGTAGAACACGAATATCGCCCTTGTAAATCACTCCTGGATTAGTGAGCCAGTCAGGGAACAAATGACAGTGCATTGCGCTGGACCTCATTAGGCTGATTCTGACTTCATGACCATCCTGTGGATTGTCTCATGCCAGGAACTCTAAAACATGCTGTCCCCACCACTCTTTTGCCACCAAGGTCCACCAACCAGACCTTGCTGACAAATGCCCTGGCTGGGCCCCTTCTGACCACACCTGGAGGACTCTCCACAAATCCTACTCCGTCACGGCGCTCTTCCACCTGCCACTGGCCAGGGAGGCATTTCCTCCAAGGCTGACACTCTGTGTGCCCAGCTCTGGGAATGACACGTCTCCCTCAAGTGAAGAAAAGGATCTGAGTTCAGAGCCTGTGGGCTGCAGCCATTAGGACAAGGCCTGGGGTTTGCTGTCAGACAGAAGAGAACCTGTGGTGGGTGTGGGTCCCAGGGTTCAAGAAGCCCCCGTGATTCCTGGATAGAATCCCAGAAGACGATGCAGGACGGAGGAGGGATGCTTGGGTGTGATTGTCCTTGGGAATGTCCATAGGGAGGCGGATTTGCCATTGGTAATGCCTTCAACAGGGTTGTTCATTCATCGATTCATCCTGTCTCAGGGAGTGCTGTCTACATCCTTCCAGCCCCTAGTCTCCCGTCTGGAGCAAACAGACAGCGTCAGAAGAACATTTACATTTCATTTGTAATGTATGCGTACAGGGCATGCAATGTGCTGGATGTTGCAAGTGTTTTGAAACATTAACTCCTTTAGCAGTCTCCATATCCTCACAAATTAGGTACGCTTATCCTTCTTGCCAACAACAGATGAAGAAACTGAGGCACCAATGAGGTAAGTACTTTGCCCTCTACCAATATCTAGGAAGTGATTGAGGTGGAATTTGAACATAAGTTGTGGCTCCATATTCTCTGCTCTTAACCATGTTCTTTGCTCCCTATGACTTCACACCATGAAGACGTTGGCTCAGTGTATCCATTTTCTTGTTACACCCGGTAGCCCCACTCTTTGATCTCTGTCTGAAAAAGATGCTATTCGCATCAAAACTGCTGCACATACACAACCAAAATGACTTCTCCCCATATCCCATGTCCTGGAAAATACATAGAGAACATTTCAAAACATTTCTTGCCCAGGCTGGGAGTGCTTCTGGGAAATCCCACTGTTCCTGTAAGAAGCCAAGGGCAGGCTGGGAGCTGTGTCTTAGCGGAAAGGTGAGATCAGGAGATACTATGGGGTTACAAAATGGATGGGGGACCTCAGCAGGAATTGACTTCAGGATCTGGTGGTGTTTCAAGCTGGGTGCTAATTTTCTGGCTTTGGGTGTAGGGGCTGGTGCCGCATTCCAGGGAGAGGCCAGTCTCCCTGTGTTCTTGGGGAAACCAGACCCTTGAAAGCAAGGGAATGAGAATTTCCTTTCACGATGGACTTGGGAGGGGAAACATTCAGCCCAGAAGAGACAGTCATGATCCTGAGGAAACCAGAAGAAGCTGCCTCCTCGTCCGCCAAGCAGAAAGCCCTCCTTCATGGACTCACTTTATCCAGATGAGACCAAGAAGGAGGACATCATGAGATGCCCTTGCAGGTGGGAGACCTGTGACAGTGGAGCCTGTGCCTGGGAGGCTCTGAAAGGCATCATAGGGGTGACATTTGCTGTCAGCAGGGTGCCAGATGAGAGGCACGCCCGCTTGTGTCTGGGAACAGTTTGAGTGTCAGGGAGAAGGCACCGCTGGCGCAGAGGCTCACAGGAAGAAGTGGGTCTGACCAATGTCCGAAAGAGGGCAGTGTAGCTGGAAGGAGCCTGAGAAGAGAGAGGAGGGTAGATGGGGACAGGCAGGGCCAGAGGGCAGGAACTGGCAGACTGTGCTTTTCCCGTCGCTCTCTGATGACACTGCTCTAAGACATTGCACCTAGAAAATACAAATCCTTAACATCTCACAAATTCTGTGTGCCAGGAATGGGGCACAGCTTAGCTGGGTGCCTCCGCCTCAAGGTCTCTGTGAAGCAGGGGCTGCGGCTATATTGCGGCTCGACTTGTGGAGGGTTTGCTCCCAAGTTCACTCACATGCATGCTGACGGGGTTTGTTTGGACTGAAAGTCTGAGTTCCTGCCTGTCTGTTGGCCAATCATTCCCTCCGTTCTCTCCTATGGAACATCTTCATAGGGCAACTGAAAACATGCACACTTGCTCCCCCAGTTCCAGAGATATAAGATGCAGAGAGAGAGAGAGATGGAAACAGAAGGAGGGAAAGACGGAGGGGACTAAAGCCAATGAGTAAGAAGGAAGGGCCAGGCTTTTTGTTCTTAACCCTGGGTTGCAGGCCATCCCATCACCTTGGCTGCATTCTATTCAGAAGGCAGTTCCTGACCACTTGTGGTTCCACAAGGACGTGCACAGCAGAAGACAGTGAGCACCAGGAGCCATAGTGGAGGCTGCCCACTACATAGGCCGACACGAGGCACTTGGGTCTGATTCTAAGTCAAACAGGAGACCTTGCAAGGTTTCATGCCAGTGAATGGAAGTATCTGAATTTCCCCTAATTTCCACCTCTTTAAGGTGCAGACCTGGAAATGAGGCCCAGAGGGGCAGTGACTTTCTCAAGGTCACAGAGCTGGAACCCAGTCCTGTTTTGAGGGGTACTCCACACTACATCCCACCCCTTCTTGTCATTCTTTCATCTCTAAGTGTGTGCATCAGACACATGCAAACCAGACCACAGGTGTTGTTGCTATTGTCTCTTCTACACCTGAGGACGTCCCGAGGGAGATATTTCTGGCCTCGTCCCCATTGTGCAGGTTGGGTGATTGAGGAGGCCCTGGGAGGCCCATTGGCATTTCCAGGACACAGAGCTTGTAGGAAAAAAGAGGTCGGAACTCAGCTGCATGTCCTCAAGCTGGAACCCTGGTTCCATCTCAAGGTCCTGTGTTGGGATCTGTGCTGGCTATTTGTGTACAGTTCTGGAGGTGACATGGGCAAGGAGGGTGAGCAGCCAAGATCCCAGAGAGGTTTTCGGTGGGTGTGATTGAAGAAGGCGCCCAGGTAAGGGAAACTTGAGGAAGTGACCTCACTTCCTTGGAGACAGACCCCAACAGAACTTAGCACACTGGTCTCCAGGCGCCCACATTCTAGACATAGCATCCTATTGAGCCCACTTGAGTGGCGACACTGAAGACAAGAGGATGTTCTCCTGCTGTCTCCCGAGTTGTGGAGGCTCTGGCTTCAGGAAAGCCAAGAAAAAGAGCCTTTTCAGTCACTATAGACACTGGCTTGGCCCTCACCTGCACCGCCTCTGTCCAACTGGCAGGAGGAGCACTCAGGTAACACAGGGAAAGCCAACCGGGTTAGGCCACAACTGGATGCCACCCGCACAACAATTTGAGCCTCCTTGTGTGTCGGAGGGGAGTGAGAGATGGGCGGCGGTGCTGAGCGGGGACCCACACTGGGCAGGAGCCATTTGCTCGGTGTTGGAAGCCTGGCAGTGTGTCGTGTCCCCAGCCTAGGTGGTGGCTAGCAGGATGGGAGAGTGGGTGCTGGGAACCAAGCTCCTCTACCCATAGGTTAGTCCCGAGCCATCCAGGTGTCATCTCATTCCCTCCCTGGCTAGAGGTCTATGCAGATGCTGCTCGGTACCTGATCTGTGCTGGGGTTTCCTCCTGTGGCCAAGTCGAGGCATGCCCCTCAGGCCTCCCGGCCCGGCTCTCGGGCACTGTCTTTGCAGAGCTGCACGCAGGAGGTGGTGGAAGAGCTGACGGATGGCTTCGGGTACTCCATCTCCCTGGACAGGGACCAGCTGCACCGCGCCACCATCAATAACCAGGGCTGCTCTGAGGTGAGAGTGGGCACGGAGGGGTCTTCCCACCCAGGCCCCTGAGATGACCAGGGCCGGCCCAGAATCCAACCTCAAACTGCCGTTCTCCTGGGACCCTAACAGGGCTGTCCCCCATGAGTGTCCCACAGTCCCATTCCCAAAGGAATCTGGACTTCCGCTCCTCCCCACCAGCTGCATAGGAGGAGGGTAGGAGGGCACTCTTTGCATTTTCCTAGGAAGATTAGAGAAAACGTTGATGTCGTTGTCACTTCCCAATAGGCCCTGAGTATCTTTGAATTTCGCCTTTTTTGGAAAATGAAACCTCGATAACAAGGGTCTCCAAACTCCCTTTAATGTAAAAGAAATAACCATCAGCGTGTTTGAAAGTCAAAGGGATTCTCAGAACGTGTCACTGCCCTGTACACTGTTTCCAGACCTGGGAGGGGTGAGGTGGCCACATAACATTTCCCTCCAGGTCAGGGTCTGATAAAGCCTCAGGCAGTTACAGGGGATGTCCCTCAGCCCTCACTTTGGGCGGTTCTCAGTTCTGAGCCACAGGACCTAGAGAAGCCACTTGGCATGCCTAAGCCTCTGTTCTCCTCTCTAGAGAGGGGTGTCTGTTGAGGATTCACTGGGCTGGTGCTCTGCACAGACGGAGGTCTGTTGTCCCTCAGCGAGCAAATGGCCTTGAGGGAGATCAATGTGGAATCCTTCGCAGGACCAAAGTCAGATTGTGCTTTGAGAACCCAGAACTTTGCTGAGTTGGGACCCCTGTCTCTCCTGTCGCACACGTCTGGGAGGGGCTAGGAGTTCCTGGGTCAGCTGCAGACCCTGATAACGCTGGTGGTTGGCAGTGGTGACCCTGACTCTGTGTCCCTCCTCGTCCCACCCAGAGTGAAGATGAGTCCACTCTGTCTGTCACTGAGGCCTGCAGGATGCGTGCCCTCCGGGCAGGCATGATGCAGAGGCTCTCAGAGACTGTGCTGCCAGCCTTCCCCAGCAGAGTCCTCTGCAGTGTCATCACCTCCCTCTGCAGCTACTCAGGCTCCAGCACAGCCCACCAGGTGCTGGACCAGCTGTTTCCCAGGTGACTGCCCGCCTCCTCCTCAGCACAGTGGTGACTCTGCCCACTGCCAGCTGTGTGTCTTGCCTTGGGAATGTCACCGCATCTCTCTGAGCCTGAGTTGGCTCCTCTGAAACGTGGGGTGGGAGAGGATGAACTTGCTAGGCTTCTCCCAGGGATGAATGGGATCAGCCCTCCAGGTGCTGCCCTGGTGCCCGGCTCTGCAGAGAGGGTGGTGGGCCATGCTGTGGTTGCTGGTGGTGATTATTTCTCTGTCCCCCACGGAAAGTAGTCTTCCTCTCCCTTCACTGGCTTGTGGCTTTTTGAGTTTGGAAAAGCACCTGGAGAGCACCCTGTCAAGGAGTTTGAGATGCCATCCAGCTGGTCCTGGTGCTTGTCCTTGGTGTAGCCACTTAGGGATCTCTAGGGCCACAGAGGGGCCACAGGCCCACTCAGACACCCGGGGTGGTTCTGGTTGGAGGTCATTCAACAATGTCTATGAAGGACCTACTCTGAGCAGGACTTCTGGACACACTAAGTGTCACTCAGTGACTGAAGCAGACAGCCTCCCTGGCCCTCCCCTCTAATCTGAGAGTCAGACAGTCACACTTGACAGCATTCACAGGTCCCATCTACCCTCCATCCCGGGCGATGCCCTCATCCCCTTTGGGACACATGGAGGCAGCTTGGCCCATTGCGTGCGGGATGCTGGAGGACAGGACCACCTCCCAAAGTGAGTGGTCTTTGGGTCGAGAAGGAGGGCCTCCTGTCTCTAGCAAACAGGGTGTGGGGAGAGGATGGAGGCTGTGGCCGGGTCAGGCCTGGGAGAAACCTGCATCTCACCCATCTTGTGATTCCCATGGGAGGGCTGAGTTCTGGTGGCTTCCACTCCGGCAGGACT
The DNA here is from genome assembly GCF_041296235.1 of Equus asinus. NCBI lineage: Eukaryota > Metazoa > Chordata > Mammalia > Perissodactyla > Equidae > Equus > Equus asinus. The sequence continues at coordinate 51,853 of NW_027225277.1, forward strand.
GGACTCAAAGAGAGCTGTGCATGGGTCCCAGGCCCCTTGAGAATTGGAAGGGAGGCTGGGCTGCGTTGTCCCCAAGAGACCCACTCCCAGAAGAGTCCCAGCCCCTCCTGCCTCCCTTTCTCCACATCCACACCTTGTGAGCACCACCGCCAGGTCCATAGTAGGAGGTGTGTGAGCAAGCTGCTCCCAAATCTGCTGGAGTCTTCATTCCAGTGGCCCACATTCATGCAGGGCTTGGGTGGGCTCTGTCCAGACCCTTGGGGAGGAGAGTATCGGTGGGAACAAGAGACTCTCACAGACTCTGTGTTCAGCCTGCTGGATGAGCAGGCCTGCCACAGCCAGGACAGCCAGCCAGGGCTCAGGGCTGGGATGGGGCCCTCCTCTGGAGGGGGAGGGTCTGGCAAAGGGGCGCAGATGCTAACAAGAGTGCCTTGGGAGGACGGTGTTTAAGGAAAGGCCAGGCCACTGACTCTCTGGCCCATCTGCCTCCACGCAGTGCTATCTATTTCCTGCTGGGAACTTGGCTGGGCCAAGGGCAGGATTGCAGGGAGCCCCTGCGGTTTCCCTCTTGGACCCTGCAGCTGGCCACTCTGCACATCAGCTTTGGTGGCTCCCACGTGGAGGGCCATGCCTACCTTCTGCCAGGCCACCTGGAGCATCTCAAGGCCATTGAGGCCGAACGGAAAGGTGAGGGGACTGGAGTCTGGGAAGACTGTCTGTGTTGAGGTTCATGGGCTAGCGTTCCCTTAGAGGCAGTGGAGCCCTTCCTATCTTTGGAAAGGCACAGAAACTGTCAGGTGTGTGGGTGCAACTTTCTCTTTATCCTGCTCCAGAGCCAGCTCCAAAGCTCCTGCCACTTCCAAAGCCAGAGCCAGTGCCAGCCCCCGGGCTGGAGCCAGCTGCACCTCCAGTCTCACCACGTGTGGTAGAGCTGGAGCCAGCAGCCCCTGAGTCGGCCACTCCAGGACCAGAGCAAGGGCCACCATTAGAGGCAGCCCCAGAGCCCAGCTGCCCCCGGGCCGTGACCACCGAGGACCAGCTGCGGGAGGAGAAGCTGAACATCTTGGACTTCCCTCCCCAGCTGGTGGCAGAGCAGCTGACGAGGATGGCTGCGGTGAGCAGAGGAGCTCACGGGGCGGGTGGCCCCTGCCTTCCCGGTGCCATGAGCCGCCCCACACCTGCCATTCCCTGCTCGGGATTCCGATGATCTGGGTCCAAATCCCTGCTCCCTCCCTTATCAACACTGTGACCTGGGCAGCTTTCTTTCTCCCCAAGCCTTCACTGTCCCCTAGAGAACAGAGGACAGTAGAGATGGACACTCAGAGCACCTGCTGTACAGGGTGGCTGTGCCGGTGAATGAGGTGGGAGAGAGTGGAAGGTGGGCAGAGTCTGGCCCTTTGGTGGGGGATGGGCACTCACTGAAGTGCTGCCAGGTCCTTGGGTGGATCCCCCATCTGTGCAGGTGGCCCGGACAGCCTCAGCACTTAGCAGGAAGGTGATGTGTATTGACTCCAGTGGAGACAGTCAAACAAAGCCGGGGGTTGTCCCTGCCTCAGGGGGAATGTGCATGGGAATGGGGAGTGGGACCCGAGGGGCACTGGGATGGGTGGATGATGGCCCTTCTGGTGGGCATGTGTGGGCTGCCTTCTGGAGCTTGGAGGAAGTGAGACGGGGCTGGGAGCAAATGTCCCCTCCCTTCCCCACAGTACTGTGTCCGGGGTCATCCTGGACTGGGTGCATTCAGTGGACACAGACAAAACCCAGGGACTCCCACAAGCCTCAGGCCACATGCTCTGCTTCCTGAGCTCCAGTTCTGATCTCACCCTGCTGGGCCTATGGGGGACTGTGGACGCCGAGCTGGGGTGCGGCAGGACCGGGTGACACTCCGAATCTTCTGCAGGAGCTGTTCAAGACGTTGGTGCCCGCCCACTGCCTCGGCTCCATCTGGTCCGAGTGCGACAACAGGGAACGAGAGTACCTGGCACCCACTGTCCGTGACAGTGTGATGCACGACAACACCGTGGCCAATTGCATCCTCGTCACCTGCCTTGGGGACCCCAGCATGACAGCGCGGGACAGGGCCAGGGTGGTTGAGCTGTGGATCAGGGTGGCTGAGGTAAGCCTTGGCACGCTCTGTCTGGATGCGTGGGAATTGCCTCTTGTTTCTCAGCTCTCAGGATTGAAGTCTGGGGTCTTAGTCCCTGGACTGTCCCTTGACCCTCATGCCAGGGCCACGTTGACCTTGACTTGAGGTCCCAGTGGGGACAAGCTCACTTCCTCCCTTGTGTTGAGCTACAAATCCTTGTGCCTGGCAGTGTTACTCATCGGGTGGCAGGTGTGCCCTCCCTGGCTTCCCTGGGCATGTGTCTCCTCCAGGACAGGGGAAGTCCGTGAGGGGACAGAAACCAGAGGCAGCAGAGCTTCAGCTCCCCCTCACGGCTCCATCTCTTCGCTTCCCCAGGAGTGTCGAGGCCTCGGGAACTTCTGTTCCCTCCACACAATCCTTTCTGCCCTGCAGAGCCCTGCCATTGCCCGTCTCCAAGACACCTGGGGACAAGTTTCCAGGTGGGTAGTGGGTGGTCTGCTCTCCAGCCAAACACCATGAGGGTGAGGTGGCCCAGGCAGCCTGATTTGGGCCGGCATGTCCCCCAAAGTCAGGTGAGACCACCTGGGAGACAGCGAACGCCGGGCACAGGGACTGACCTGGGTGCTGGGTCTCTGAGTCTCTCAGCGCCCTTAAGCCAGCAGTTCCGTCCCAGGGATTCATTTCCTTCCAGACCAGATCCTGGCTTGAGCCCAGGTGGAGATTCTCAGGTGTTTCCTTTGCAGCAACAGAAGCCTCTATGCAGCTGAAACCAACACTGTTCCAAAGAGATCTGTTTGGGACATCTGGGAATGGAGGCCCCAAGGGACAAGAGGAGAGGCCCCTCCGCAGTCCCATGGGGACCTTAGAGCTCAGAACACCCCAGTGAAATCCCTCATCCAGGCCCCAGGCAGTTTGGATCTGCTGGGTTCTCAAACAAATGGGATTTGCCTTCAAGCATCCCACAGTTTTTCTTGCTTGCTTGCTTTCTTTCTTTCCCCACCCCGCAGGGAGAGTTCTCGAACCTGGAAGAAGTGGGTCAGGAGAGAGAAACGCGTGAGCAGGGAGCTGCTAGTGCAGGTAACCTGGAGGCTGGAGATCTGGAAGGAGGCCAGAAGGAGAGGGGAGGGGAGCATCCTGAGGGGATCCTAGGAGGTGAGGCTATGGCAAGGCTTGGCCCAGGCTGGGTGTCAGACAGCCCTGTGAGGGTGGGGCAGGCCGGGGCCACTCGGCCAGGTCCCCCAAGACACCCTGCCCTCCCCCTCCCTGTCTGTTCAGCTGGGGTCTGGACGCACCCCTGGAGTCCAGAGGTCGGGGCCTTGGTCAGATTTGGAGCCAGGGCTGGGGTGAAGGCAGCGGGGACAGGGCCTGTAGCTGGCACGGGGAGCAGCCTCTCCCAGTGGGTCCTTGAGCCAGTCACTGCCCCTCTGGGGGCCTCCGTCTCCTCCTCTGGGAAGTGGAGGGAACTGATCAGTGGTGCAGACCTCCCAGCGAGGTGCTACCATCCAAGGGAGGACAGGAACGCAAGGAGATTTGTGCCGGCTCCTCCTCGAGAGGTGAGGGGAGAGCAGTGATGACACACAGATGACTCTGAGTGCTCAGGAGACTCCTGGAAGCAGGTGACATTCTCCTCACACTTTTCAGCTGAGGAAAGAGGGCCAGGGAGGCCTGGGCAGGCCCAAGGTCACACAGGGCTGAGTCCTGGAGCTGGGACTGGTCTAGAATCAGAGCACCCTGGAGGTGGGAGCAGCAGAGGCAGCAGGGGACTGGAGCCGATGGCCAGGGTCTGAGATCAGGGGCCTTGGGGGACATGCGGAGGGGAGTATGGGCGCACTGACCCTGTCCTCGGCCCCGACAGGAGGCGACCTCCGTGTTAAAGACTGCAGAGAGGGCCCGCCAAGGAGCCCAGGAGAGGCAGCGGCAGCAGGTGAGGGTGACTGTGGGGGAGGGGCCTAGGAGTCAGAGGAGAGGGGGCTCCCCCTCCCAGCTGGAGACCTCCCTCAGGAGAGGGGCCTTCCTCCTCAGGCGAATCTGCTGTGGCTGCCAAGCATGACGGGCCTGCAGTGGCAGTGAGCAGGAGGAGGCCTGGAAGGGCTGGCAGCAGGGCAGATTTGGGGTGGGGAAGGGCAGGGGCCACTGCCCCTGGGAGGGGCCAACAGCCAGCCCTGGGACTTGACTGATGGAGTTTGGTGTTCCTGGCGGGGAGCGGGGGAGGGAATTGTGTGTGTTGGGGTGTCCCGAGGATCCTAGGCTGCTCTGTGTGGGAGCGTGGGGTGGGCAGGAGGCTGGGCTGAGGGGTTTCAGGGGAAGGTTCATGGGGGCACCTGAGAGCGGGAGCTCATCACCATGCCCATCCCGATGGCGGCACAGGGTGTCGTCCCCTCCCTGGTGACGTTCTTCCATTCCCTGGAGCTGCTGGACGTTACGATGGAGGATTATGTGGAGGTGAGTGAGCCCGGAGGTGGGTCCGGGGGCTCAGGCTCCTGAGGGTGGGGAGGAGAGAGTCCTGTCCTGAGCCCTGAGCTCTCTGCGTTTGGCAAAGGTCCTCTCAGCAGGGCCTCCAGCCTCGTGTGGGAGTTGGGGTGTCAGGCCCATCTCCCCAGTGGGTGATGCAGGCTCTGCATAAGCCACCGTCCAGGTTCCCTGGGCTGCTGAGGCTCAGAGCTGCCTGACTGTGTGGCCGCAGGAGGTGGTGTCTGAGCTGGATTCAGCCTCTCCCTCTGGCCCTGCCAGTGAGGGAAGAGAAGTCGGGCCCCTCCCAGTCAGGAAGCACATCAGACGCTGAGCTGTCCCTTCCTGCCTGAGGCCTGAGTCTCCCCACGTGTCATCAGAGAGGGTTGGGTCACAAGGTCTGTTGCCTCAGTTGCTCTGCGCCCCCTGCTCTGGAGCCCAGAGACTGGCCCAGGTCCAAGTCCGGGCTCTGGATGGGCCTGCCCACTGGCAGTAGTGCAACATTGCAAGAGGTGTGGACGGGGGCTAGTGCTGGCCCCAGGGGGCTGTTTCTGATGGACTGCGGCTGTCTGCTTTCCAGGGCAATGTGCTCAACTGTCGGAAATGGAATGAGGTAAGCGGCTGCGGCCTCCCGGTGGGGAGGGTGGGGGTTGGAAATCAGAGACCCCCCCCCGCAGTGGGCAGGACCCCCTCTGGCCCAATCCCCAGGGTGGAACATTTATTTGCCCACTTCGATATACAGAGCTAGGGATCCTATGGCATTGGCGGGTGGGGGAAGGGCTGGCATCAAAGACTCCTTCCTGGAGGAGGAGCTATTTTGGGCCAAGTGTGAGAGCAGGCAAGCTCTGACTGGAATCGCAGGGAGGGAGGGCTCCCAAGTGGGCAAAGGCCCCAGACTGGCCCCTTGCCCCCTTCCTCACCCCCTCCACGAGCCCTGCAGGGTCCCCCACTCAGGCCCTGTGGGCATCCTGTGCTTGCTCTGTCCTAGCAATTCAAACTGATGGACGAGATCGAGCTGCTCCAGGAGGCTGCAAATCTGTACACCGTGCAGCCCGACGAGCACTTTGGGGCCTGGTTCCAGGCCGTGGAGCCCCTGAGCAAGGAGGAGAGGTGAGTCGGGTCAGGAGTTGGGGGAGGGCAGGGCAGCCTCTCTCTGCTGACCAGCTCCAGAGCCCATGGCCGTTGCTCCATGGTCAGCCCCTGATCTGACTGCATGGCGACCCCTGGGGCCCTTCGACCCCAGCTGCTGGCAGGCTCCAGGACGCACATGTGATGTGTGGCTCCTGAGAGCTCCCAGCTCCGCTCTGTCCCGTAGCTACAGCCTGTCCTGCCAGCTGGAGCCCCGATACCACTGGGTCAGAAAGATTCGACTCTTCTTCAAAGGCAAGAAGAACCGCTCAGTCCAGAGTGAGTGTCCAGACCGGCAGTGGCTGAAACCATGGGCTCAGGAAACATTCAGGCTGAGCGTGGGCCTGGGGAGGCAGACAGCTGGCCCTGGGTTCCAGCTCCACTGCTGAGCAGTCCCGTCCTGGGCGATTGCACTCACGTTTCTGGGACTGGTTTCCTCCTCTGTGAAGTGGGTGACGCTAAATATCAGCCCCTGTGTCAGGGACAGATGGGGTGCTGTTGGCTGACTGAGCACTGAGCACAGGGCTGGAGCACAGAGCGCAGTGGGGGCCGGGATGCGGTGTGCACTGTGGTTCCAGGGCAGGCCGCTCAGGAAATGCCTCTCTTTCTCCAGACACCAGACCCCCAACCAAGGGCCCAGTGGTGGTGGTCGATGACCCTCCTGAGACCAGCTGAGCTACAGCGGGGACACAGCGTTGATACTCAGGGTGCACAGGGCCACCTCCCCTGATTCTGATGAGGAGAACTTTGTGATCCATTTCTTGGGGTCCCCTGTTGGCCACGAGGGAAGGCACCAACCCCTCTTCCCCCTCCCCCCTTTTGCCCAGCACCTATTTCCCTATTTGGCGGGGCCATATTTTGTTGTCAATGGTAAATGCTCCGTTTGAGTATTATATTAAATTGTTGCTTCTTTCTAATCCTGGGAGTGGAGGTGTGAGTCTTTCGCTCGCAGCGCTCATGGAAACCAGATCCAGAAACTCACATTCCTCCTCGAATTTAGAAATCTCCCAGAGTGAGCGGCTCAGTTTATGTGGAGAAGGGAGAAGTGCCAGTCCCCTCCCTGGCTACTGAAGGACGTGCCCAAGTGCCCCTCCCGCCGAGAACAGGATCATTGCAGTGTGGTTCACCCTGTCCAGGAGCAGAGAGGGCCCCTCCGACCTCTTGGGACTAAGCGGTTGGAGGCGTTTTCTCAGGCAGAGCCACAACCACTAAGCTGGGCGTGTCTGTCAAACTAGCACGTGCCTGTCCCTAGCACACGTCCTGCCCAGGACAGTGGCTGCCTTTCGACACTCTGCCGGAAGAGGGAACATTTTCCCGGTTTCTCTTGCACACAGATTAGGACCTTGTTTTCTGATTCAGTCTCCGCAATGGCTTCAGCTCTAAGTGGGGAAAATACCGTCAAAAGCTCAAAACGTGCACATAGGGAGGACGAGGCCAGAGGAAGGTCCTGTGGACATGGACCATGGGCAGGCAGGACTCTTCCTTCTCGGGCCCACTAGGGGCTCCCTGTTCACCTCTGACCTAGACTGGATCCCCCTGGGCTTCTGGTCCCTGACTCCGAATACCATTTCCTGCTTGTTGCCTATCCAAGGGGAAAGCTGTGGGATGCAGCTTTTAGGGCCTCAGCCAGGTCTCCCTCCAGAAACCTAGTGCTCCCAACAATCTGTTCCAGAAAATATAACCAGAGACAACACTTTCCAACTCATCTTATGAGCCCAGCAGTACCCTAAAAGCAAAACTAGAGTTTAAAAGTAGGGAAAACTTGAGAACAGCAAGTCTCAGAAATGAGCAATTACTGTCTTCTACAAATATTAGAAAACTGAAGCCAACAATGTAAAACAATCATACACCAGGACAAAGAGGAAATTTATTCAGGTATGCAAGGTTGTATCAGCATTCCAAAATCAAATCAATGTGCATCAATTCTGTGTTTGTGAGGCTGTATTCCTTTGAAGTCTTTGGAACTGTTGCTGTCTTTCAGACAAGTCTGAGTTTACATCAAAGGTCATCAACTAAAAACAACTACAGTATAAATCTTTTAACAAATGAATTTGAGAGTCATACCCACAAACAGAATATTCTTTATAAAGAGCATTCAAACTAGATCTATTTTTTCTTTTTTAAGATAATGACTAGCTGGCATTATTGTTCAATCAGAAAAATACAACTCTGGGCAAAACTACTATTCCAATTCAAATAGACTTTGCTACTGTTAAAATTCCTATAGTATTTGGTGTTTGTTCTCAATAATCAGATATTATCTTGAATTTATATTCTTTTCAAGTGCCTAGATCTTGTTTCCACAATAAAATGGCATTCCACGGTTCAGAGTATGCTTTATATTATTCTCTTTCCCTTAGCACCAAACACATTGGTTTTTCTCACCTATAGAACAGTTGCCAACAACTTACCCAGAATCTGTTTTCCACAACATGGCACAAACTATCTTGTCAGCTTTCTCTTGAGTTCTCTGGACCCTGCATTTCAGTCAATTAAACTGTTACATGTTCTCCCACGCATTATTTGTTTTCTTTTATTTGCTCAGAATACCTTCCCACCGCATCTCTTCTTTGTAAATGATATCTGTCTATCGCTTGAGGGTCACTCCAAGGAAAGCTTCCTGCAGGTGTACCACCAAACTGGCAGTCGTCTTCCCCTTTGGAATTCTTATATCATTTTGTCACTTGCTCTGTCTTCCTTCTCCCTCTGCTTGTCCCTTCTTGGTCTTCTTTACAGGCTTCTTTTCCTCTGTCCATTCCTCAATGCGCACTGAAATGTTAGACTTCCTCGGCATTCTGCCCTATGCCGTCTTCTCTTCTTGCTCTCCATACATTTCTTAAGCAATGTATTTCACTCCTGTGGCTCTAATGGTGACCAGTATGCTAATGAGCCTGGCCTAGAGAAGCTCTCTTGAGATTCTGACTAGCATATTTAACTATTCATTGGATATCTCTACCTGATTGTCTTTACAAGTATCTTAAGCTCAACATACGCACAACTGAATTCAAGACCTTTCCCCACCAAACCTATTCCTTCTTCAGAGAATTTCCTGTCTTAGAGATTGGAGCCACCATCTACCTAGTTGCTCAAACTAGAAACCGAGGAGTCATTCCTTCTATGGACTACCCCTCCTTGCTGACATCCACTGAGTTACTCGATCATGTTAAATCAGGCTCCTAAATATTTAAAAACTTTGTCCATCTCTCTCCATATAAATTGCCGTTATTTCAGTCCAGGCCATAAGCACCTTTCCCCCAAAACACCATAAGGGCCTCCAGTCTTGGTCCTCCCCAGTGGAATTTCCACAATCCAGAGTAATCTTCTAAAATGTAGGGCAATTATGAGAACTTCCTGCTTAATATTCATCAATGGCTTCCCATAGAAGAAAAATGTCCAAATTCCTTAAACATAGCTTACAGAGCCCTCTGTAATAAGGGCTAACCTTGTCCCTGCCTATCTCTTCATTCTTCACTTGACATTCTAAACTTCAGGCATATGAAATTTCAGTTCTTCAAACTTGCCATGCATCACATCTCTGAGACTTTACATTCTGTATGCTGCCTTCTAACCCCACACCCCTGCTTTTTGCTCAGCAAACTCTATGTCAGTGTAAGAAGTCCTTCTTGTGGAAGCTCTCTTCACTTTGCATTCTTTTTTTTTTTTTTTGGGGGGGTGAGGAAGATTGGCCCTGAGCCAATATCTGTTGCCAATCTTCCTCTTTTTGCTTGAAGAAGATTGCCACTGAGCTAACATCTGTGCCAGTCTTCCTGTATTTTGTATCTGGGATGCTGCCACACCATGGTTTGATGAGCAGTGTATAGGTCCATGCCTGGGATCCGAACTTGTGAACCCCAGGCCACCGAAGGGGAGTGTGCAAACTTAAGCATTATGCCACCTGGCCGGCCCCCAGGATGCATCCTTATCATAGCATCTACCCCTTCTCACAGCATCCACCTTACTACTGTAATTGCTTGTTTAACTATTATCATTCTTTTATTTGACAAATATTCACTGAGAGTCCGCTATGTCACTGGTACTGCATTCTCCTCTGCATATAGAATTTAGTCAATTCAGGGTATTGTGTAAGCACATAAGGTATGTGGGAGACGGTCCAAGAAATGTCTCTTAATGACTTGCATTTCCATCTATTTCCCTACCAGTTTAAATTTCATAATCATTTCCGAGTTCTTTGAATTACCTAACACAGTGGATGGTAGATAAATATCTAATCTCATTAACTGTTGGATTTTAAACATATACAAACAATTTTTGCATTGTAAGAGGACTGCACCCAGCCATTACTTTCTACCTAGCAGAGTTTTTCTTTGATATCACTTTGGATATAATGGAGTGTAAACACTTAGGCAAACTTCTGCAGTGAAAAACGTGAGCCTCAGTATCAGAACAGTGTAATAATGCTGCCGCTTACTAGGCTGTGCCCATGGCCAAGAGCCTTAACCCCTCTGAGCCTCAGTTTCCTCATCTGAAAAAGTTAGTTACAAAGTCAAATGAGATATGAGAAAATAAAAGCATAGCACAAAATGTAAAGGGCTATCCAAATGCCATTATTACGATTGTTATTAGAGTGAACACAGATCAGGCCTCCCTGTCACTGGTCATCCCAGCTCTACAGGCAACGAGATTTCCAAATCTCATCCTTCACCTTCCCTTTATCATTTAAGAGGTAGGCTTCTGTACTTTAATAAACACATATTGATGGAAATGGTTAAAAAAAAAACACCCCACAACACCAGGAAAACCAAGCCAAAAAATTTAACAAGTAAATATTAAAGGGACAAGAGAGACAGAAGCACCAGCCTATGAAGTCTAGAATTTGGATATATGGACCAAAAAAAATCAGGCCACAATTACTTTTTTATTTTTATATTAACTAGAAGGGTAAGTGGCACAAAAGAGTAATGATCTGAATCACTTCTCAGTAAAATGGTAACCCACTGAGCTGCAAAGTCAGGAGATTGGGTTCAAGAACTAGTTTAGCTACGAACCTAACCAGTAATCCCCAGGCAGTCTACCCACCCCACACTCTGGTCTTTCAGCTCCTGATCTCCTTGGCTCCTATCATCTTTTTTTCCACCCTATCTCAGCCACACACTCAGAAGGCCACAAATATCAAATGGCCACTCCATCGAGCCCAGCGATGCTACCATGCTCCTCTAGTATTACTATATACTGAATGTTTGTGTCTTCTCAAAATCCTTAGGCTGAAATCCTAACCCCCAACGTGATGGTGTTAGAAGGTGGGGCCTTTGGGAGGTGATTATGTGATGAGGGCAGAGCCCTCACGAATGGGATTAAGGCTCTTATTAAAAGAGACCCTGAGAGCTCCCTTGCCCCTTTTGGCCATCCATGGACCAGGAATTGGGCCCTCAGCAGACAGCAAATAGGCTGGCACCTTGATCTTGGACTTCCTAGCCTTTAGAACTGTGAGAAATAAATTTCTGTTGTTTAGGGGCCAGCCCCAGGGTTGAGTGGTTCGGTTCGTGTGCTCCACTTCAGTGGCCTGGGGTTTGCCAGTTTGGATCCGGGGTGTGGACCTATGATCAGGCCGTGCTGTGGCAGCATCCCACATAGAAGAACTAGAATGACCTACGACTAGCATATACAACTATGTCCTGGGGCTGTGGGGAGGAAAAAAGATAAAAGGAGGAAGACTGGCAACAGATGTTAGCTCAGGACCAATCTTCCTCACCAAAAAAGTATACTTAGAGAAAAAAAAATTCTTAAATTTCTGTTGTTTTATAAGCCTATGGTATTTTTATAACAGCGTCCCAGACTAAGACAAGTATGATTGCCTTCTGTCCTCCCAATGATTATTTTCTACTTTCCCTTTGCCCCTTAAACTGCCTACCCAAACATCCCTAGTCTCCTCTTACTGATCATGCTCATAATTCATTGAGAAAAAGTGAATCAATATCAGGCAGAAACTCTCTCACCTTCTAATCACTGAATCTACCCATCCACCTGCATCTCTACTTATACTCATTACCTTTCTTCCTATTACTGTAAATTTTATGTTCATATTTCTAAGCCAATACTTCATACAAGTTCTTTGGATCCTATTCCTTCTTGTTTCCTCAAAGACTTTACTCCTCTAATATACACATTCTCTGTTATACTATAATTTTTCCCCCTCTCTACTGGATCGTTCCCATCAGCCTTTTTATCCCCATCTTTAAGACCCTAATTTGACCCCACATATTCCTCTGTTACCTCCGTTTCTCAACTCTTCATAGTAAAGTATCTTGAGAAGTCTGTGCTATGTCCATTTCTTCACGTCACGTTTCGTCTTCATTGTGCTTGTCAGAGCACATCACCATATGTTGCCAAAATCCAATGGTCAGATCTCTTTATTTACGTGACTCTTCAGCATGTTTCAATACCATTGGCCATGCTTTGTTGTCTTGGCTTTTAAGTCATCATACTCTTCAGGTTTTCTTCACCAGATACTCCTTCTCCATCTCCTTTGGTTGCTTCTTTTCCTCGGCGTTACCTCTGATCATTGGAATACTCTACAAACACACTTTCTCTAGGTAGTTTTTCCTACATGCTGATGACTCTCAACTTTTATCTTTCGTCCCTTACACAGAACTCGACTCCCAAATTACTTTAGATTTCTAATAAGCACATCAAACTTAAGGTGAGCAAAACAAGAATATACCCCCCCACACACACACACACACACACTATTTCTTCCCTAGTCTTTTCCATTTGGTAAAGGGCACAACCATCCACTCAAGCTCAAGATGAAAATCAGGAGCTCCCCTTTTTTTTCTCACCTCTATATTTAAAACATCATCAAGTCTGTAGGCTCTGCCTCCAAATCTATCTCACAGCCATCTACTTCCTACCACTTTAGCCCAAGCTACTGTCCTTCCTTCCCTCCTGGATTACTGCAAGTGTCTTCTGCTACTAATCTGCTCCCCATCCCTATGACCCATTCACATGACAGGTGGAACAAACCTTTTCATAAAGTAATCAGATTACTCCCTTCCGAAACACTCTGTACTAGTTTCTCATCACACTTTACATACATTCCAAATGTATACCATGGGTATATTGCCATGGCTGATTCAGAGCACTACCTGATTTCGCCCCTCCCTATCTCTTCATGCTTATCCTGTACCGCTGTCTCTACATTCCAGCTACAGCGGTCTTTATGATGTTCCTTGAAAGAGTCAAGCTCTTTCATACCTTACGGCTTTTGCAATTGAAGTTCCCTTTACCTGAAATCCTCTGGCCCCAAATATTTCTGTGGCTGGCTTTTTTTAAAGATTTTTTAATTTTTTCCTTTTTCTCCCCAAAGCCCCCCGGTACATAGTTGTGTATTCTTCGTTGTGGGTTCTTCTAGTTGTGGCATGTGGGACGCTGCCTCAGCGTGGTCTGATGAGCAGTGCCATGTCCACGCCCAGGATTCGAACTAACGAAACACTGGGCCGCCTGCTGCGGAGTGCGCGAACTTAACCACTCGGCCACGGGGCCAGCCCCTGTGGCTGGCTTTTTTATATCACTGAGGCCAGCACAAATGTCAGCTCCTCAGAGAGGCCTTCCCTAACCAATCAATCTAAAGTAACCCCTCCCCTAGTCTTTCTCACTTCACACGGTTTTACTTCTTCACTGCACTCACCATTATCAACACTTCCTTGTTCATATATTACCTGTTTATTTTCTATCTTTGTTCACCAGAATTTAACCTCCATGAGAACAGGAATCTTACCAGTCTTCCTTACCGTTGTATTCACAACGCTTGGCAAAGCAGTAGATTCCTTAAAAAGATGTGACATATGCCCATCTCTGAGCAAGTCACTCAACTTCTCTGACTCATATTTGTGGGGCTACTATTGCTAGACTTAGCTCTGGGTGTCGGGATTACAAAGGTGAATAAGGCATGGCTCCTTGAGAATCTTATCCATTTATCTCTTCAACAAATATATACTGAATGCATATTTTACTATGTTCCAGGTCCTGTTCAATGTCATTATGTAGTTCCCTCTTCAGTAAAATGGAGTTTTGTTAACTAACTCTATCTCACAGAGTGTATAAACAGGATGAGTATGAAAATTATGCACAAAAAGAGGACTGCTATCAAAATGTTACCTTATATATTACTATCCCTGCACCTGCCTCTTTCTTTTTGTCTGGTAATGGGCAGGAGCTTATGACAAGAGAGAATCAACTGACAGAAACACAAGTATAAATTCTGGTACTCATAGAAAGTAACAAATATGAATAGCATTTCATAGGTTTTCATAATGTGCCAAACGACTAAGACGTTTGGCGCATTAATGTTTTAGATGTGATAGTAATCTGTTAATTTTCTGCATTTGTATTGCACAAATAACAGTTCTATTTACCTCCCTGCGAAAAACCAGGGAGTAGGGTGTGGCCTCCCTCAGTGCCACCGGGCCAATCGCCCTCTCCATCACTGCGTCTGATCTGTCACAGACTACAGGGCACACTTGGAGGGCGTCAGGGGCCTGGCGTGGGCCTGCAGAGCTCTTGGGCGGCCTCCTAAATGATGCGCCTGACACACGGTGCATGTGCAACAGCTGTCCCATCCTCTAAACGCACTGAGCTACAGCGCGGTCCACTGTGAGAAAGCCAACACCGGGAGCGGGGCAGGGTGAAGGAGCACGGAGGAGCGCTCTCCCTGCATCAGCAGCCAATCCTGGGCCACGTCTCCAGTCACAGGCGCGCGTGAAGGCTCCTGTGCAGGTATTCACTATTTGTACAACAGGCTGCGCTGAATAAAATGGATTGTGCGGTCTGGACTGACAGACCCGCTTTTTTCTTACTTGTGAGTACCTGTAAGACGAGAGAGAGGAGGCAGCGAACAGGAGCAGCGATGCGAGGGACGCGAGGGCGTGAAGGACCGAGTCGGGGGAGAGGAGGGGTCCGCGGCTGTGCCCCGCGTCGTGGGGAGAAGACGGGCGCTCCCTCGAATGGAGGGGGAGCGGCGTTCCCGCGGCCGCCGGAAGGGACCAGCGCGGGGGACGAGGCGCTGGTGCCCCGGGGCCTGGAAAGGGGCAGTGTCGAGAAAAATGGACCCTACCTACAATTCCTTTAGCATCCCCCGCCGCCCCAGGAGCGGCCCTGGCACCCAGCAACCGCCGCGGAGACCGCGCGCCGCTCTGGCAGAAGCCGCCAGGAGCGGACCTCTGCGAGGGTCACGGGGCCAGGCTGAAGGCCGCGGGCGCGGCGGGGGCGGCGGGGCGGGGCGGGGCGGGTGGCGGCGGCGGGGCGGGGGCGGGGCCTGAGCGGGCGGGCCGGCCTGCGGGGCAGGGGGCAGGGGGCAGGGGTCGGGGGTCGGGGGTCGGGGGCGGGGCCTGAGGGTGCAGGCCGGTGGGGGCGGGGCGGGGCTGGCGGCGGCGGCGCCTTCCAGTGGCTTGGCGGCCACCTCGGCCTGCGGAGGCGTGGGTTCCAGGATCACCTGGGACCGCCTGATGTGTTTTCAGTCTTTTCTGACTATTGACCTACTGGGTTATACAAGTCCAGGGACAGAGTTGACGTCACAGAGCCCGTTAGCCAAAAAACAGCGCCAGGGGCTGCACGTGCCAGAAGTAATTTATCAAAACTCAGATCGTATTTCCCCTTAAATCAGCTTAAGTATAGTGCAATCGTAAAAGGGCATAGTCTGTGGGGTCATGACCGTCAGGGTTCAAAGTTCAGCGCTGCCACTTTTTAGCTATGGGACCACCGGCAATTACATGATCTCTTTGAGCTTCGGTTTTCTCACTGTAAAGGATGTGGTGGTGAGAATAAATGAATTGATACCTGGCAAGTGTCTGGAATAGGGCTTGGTACAAAGTAAACACAATATCCTGTTATCAGTATAGAACCTTTGGCTTTTCCCCCTCACAAAATAACCTTCATAGGAAACAAATGAAAGCAGAACTGCTCTGGTTGAAGGTGGGCCCAGAAGCCTTGATTTCTCAATCCCAAAGGTTGTCTATAAGGTTCCTCTAATGGAATCTCCAAGCTTCCTAAAATATAGACAAAAACAACTATTATGGGAGAATATCCAAACTTCTTAGAAGGACAAACTGCTCTTTTGTATCTAATTTTTCTTGTGATAATCCGAACTTTTCCTCCTGCAGACAGTACTCCTTTTTGCCTCTGTGTTTTTTCTAGTTTGTCTATCGGCAGTGTTCTCTTTCTCCTTTTCCTATTTATCACTTAAGATCTGATTCAGATTACAACTCTTTCTTGGGTGACAATGAGAAATTCTCTTTTCATTGTAACCCCCTCCCACCTTCAGCATGGTGTAGACATCTCAGCAAAGATGGAAAGTTATTTTCCTCCTTGTTTTAGAAGAGTAGACAAAGTCTTTTGTGCTTATAGGGTTAAACGCTTTGTTCTCATGGTAGGGAAAGGGAAAGCAGGTAGATCCCCAAGGATACTGGGAGGAAGGACCTTTGAGAGAAGTCCGATGACCTCCAGGGCACGGCTCTGTGCCTCAGATGCAGTGGACTGCTGGAGGTGAAGTGCTTCCGGGTCCATCTAAAGAAGTGAAGGGCACATCAACAAATGGCGTTTTGGAATTCTCACCAGGTCAGAGGGCTCAGGCCAGATTTGAGTTAGTCAACTAACACTTGTGATGTTACTTGCTCCCAAAATGGCATGAAGCAATTCCCACCTGCTACGGAGAACTACAGAAATTATTCATATAGAAATACGTTCAGAAATGTTTAAAAAATAATGTCCTTCATTTATTTAAGGACAATGTGATGAACATCTAATAATGGATTAAACAACATCTAAAGAAACATCTGATATTTTTTCTCGTAAAAAATTAACAGCAACTTAAAAATAATTAAATTGTTTATATTAACATCAATGCCACTGAAAGCAAAAAACTTCTGAGGAACAAGGAGAACCTTATTCATGACAGCAGTTTTCAATAAATTTAATATGATGAAAATAGTTTTTTTTTTTAAAGATTGGCACCTGAGCTAACAACTGTTGCCGATCTTTTTTTTTTTTTTTCCCCTGCTTTATCTCCCCAAATCCCCCCTGGTACATAGGTGTATATCTTAGTTGCAGGTCCTTCTAGTTGTGGAGTTTGAGACGCCGCCTCAATGTGGCCTGACGAGCAGTGCCATGTCTGCGCCCAGGATCCAAACCAGCGAAACCCTGGGCCACCGCAGCAGAGCACGCAAACTTAACCACTCAGCCACGGGGCCGGCCCCAAAAATAGTTTTTAAAATATCTTCTATATAAATGGTTCTGTACTTCTGAAAGCACTTCAATAAAAATAGAAATTTGGCTAATGATATATTTGGTATGAATTAAGTGCCAATCTTCTCTTCCAGTCTTACCTCTCACTAATTCTATCAACCTTAAGTGTCAATCATTTACTATATCCTAAGCTTTACTGTTTTTAAACTTTGCTAATATACTGGCCCTCCACCTACTTAATCCTTTCTTCACCTTACTCCCTAATATTAACCCACCAATGCAAACCATAGCCACCCTTGAAGGTCCAATTCAAGTGTCATCTCCTTTAAGAAGTTCCCCTCACTCAGACTCTGAATCCTTCCTTTGGATTACAGCTATTTGTACATATTTTATTTTCTTGTAAGGTTCTTGGAGGCAAGTATCATGTCTCATTCATATTTGTATTCCCCACAGGGTCAATCTCCCAACTAGAATACAAGTTCCACCAAACAGAGCCCTTGACTATCATGTTCATCACTGTATTCCCCAGCAACCATAATGCCTGGCACATAGTAGGCATGTTATGAGAATATTTCGAGTGAGTGAATGAATGGATTTTAAAACATAAGCTCCATGAAGGCAGGGATTTGTCTGTTTTATTCATTGCAAAGTGAATATTTGAATATTACCAGGTGAATAAATGATTTTTTTGGAAAGCTTAGCATTCATTATAGACAACAAAAATTCTTCAATCTATATATCTTCACGGAACTCAAATATAAAGTATTTATGTTACCTTTCACCCAACTAATTCAGTGGATGATATATCTTTCTGAAAATAAGACACCTCCCAAAACTGTAAGAGCAAAATTTAAAAGAATCATAAAATGGGTGTTTACATTAAGAGTAGTTTCAGTTTTCTTCTTTGCACTTTTCTGTGTTCTAAATTTTCTGCAATGGAAATATATTATTTTGTAATCAGAAAAAATAATATTATTTTTAAAGAATGTAATGGATGAGATCATTTGCAAATCTATGGCTGAGGAAATTTTGAGGACACTCAAATCTCATCAGGGTTATTTGGAGTTAATACTTAAAGAGCTGAAACTTAGTCTGCTTAAAAAAAAAAAGAGCTTCTCAGAGGGAAGATGGATGACACCAGCCCTAGGAGAAAAGGGCACTGAAGAACAAGAATTTATTCTGTTTATCTAGCACCATCCTTGGAACTCTGACACCCCTGCTGTGGACTGAATTGTGTCGCAGCAAATTCTAACCTCCAGTGTGATGGTATTTAGAGGTAGGGCCTTTGGGAGGTGACTAGGTTTAGACGAGTCTTGAGGGTGGGGCTCTCATGATGGGATTAGTGTCTTATAAGAAGAGACCAGAGAGGCTGCACACTCTGCCCCAAACCCCTCTATTTCCCCACCATGTGAGGACACAGGGAGAGGAGGCTATCGGCAAGCCAGGAAGAGAGCCCTCATCAGAGCTTAATCGTGCTGGCACCCTCCTGTTGGACTTCAAGTGTCTAGAACTGTGAGAAAGTCAACGTCTGCTGTTTAAGCCCCTCCGTCTATGGTGTTTTGCTGTAGTAGCCCGCGCTGACTGAGACAGATGAAGCAGTCTAAGATCTGAACTCTTAAGTGGCAAGGAGTTTTCTGATACTGGAAGAGGATCTCCTGATTTGGTCAACAAACATTTATTAAATGCCTACTGTGTTCCATGCCCTGTGCAAAGTGCTGAGGATTCAAAGATGACCAAGGCAAGGCTCCCACCCCTAAGGGGCTGATTTAATAGGAGACAAACCTGTAAAAAAAAAAAAAAACTGAAAAAAGGTTCTAAGTCCTCTGACAGAAGTGTGTGTAGGGTACATACAGCCTTCTTTCAGGCACCCAGAGGTTAAAGTAACCCTTTCTATCTGTGGTTGGGGTGGAGTAAATTAGCTTGGTGGGAGTCAACACTCTGTATCAAGTTAACTCTGAGTTCACCAACCAAGTCAAGAGCTGTGACTTAGGATGTGGTGATGAACCTGAGACTTCACACGGTGAGCCCTGCAGAGGCCAGTACTGGACAGAGTCACAGAGATTTAGACAGTGGCCATCCACCGAGGAGAGGGAGGAAAGAGCTTGCTGCCTGCTGTGCAAAATGGAACACGCTATCGGCAGGGGCTTAGTGGGCTCTTCAACTATTTCTTCACACTGAAGTTCCATTTCTGATACTTCTTTGGGGACTTGGATATTTATAATAACATTCTCATTTACTTATACTAACTGTACTTTGTATAAGTTAGTAAGTATTCAAAGCCTGGTACTTAAACTACTGGTGAAGGTGGGAACGAGCGCTAACTGCTGCGCCCTTCGGTCTCACGTGCCCTTTGCTGTCCAGGTCCTCATCGTCCCCCATGTCCCAGCCGAGGCCACCCCCTGGATTAGCTGGGGGCTCCTGCTGCGAGCTCCCTAGCACTCCTGTACTTCTTGCCTCACAGCACTTATCACACCATTCTTCAATCTCTTGTTTAATTGTCTCTCTCTTCTATCAGACTGTCAGATCCTTAAGGACACGAACAATATTAGTCTTAATAATGTGCCTGGGTCACCAAAGCCCTTTAGTAAGTATTTGTTGAATGGATCTAGTTTCAGAGTCTGTGAAAGTGGAGGACCAGACGAGCATTCGGTTTATGGTACCACCAAGGGGCACCTAACCAACGAAGTGCAGTTTGAAACATCTGTCTGAACTTCGGCATGAATTAACCCAGTCCAAACTGACAGCACAAACACTAAGGGAATATATTACCATGGAGTAACCAGTGTCAGGCTGACATAAAAATTAAGCCTGTTAAGGCTTCATATTGTGTTAGCTTAATAAGAATTAAGCTAGTTTTGGACAGGGGTGAAAGTCATGGTGGCAGTGGCTGGAATGGTAGTCTAATGACGAGAGGAGTGGACAGGCTATATGCAGATCAGCTTGGTGGGATCAGAAGATTCTAATTCATTCATTTAATACGTATTTAATATCTCCTTCAAGATTAGCTTCAACTTCAAATTCTAGATTAAAGAGTTTAGATGGGAAGTGATAAGTAATAAACGCTTCAGGTATACAGCATGATAAAAGGTGTAAACTGTATTTAAACATGATTATTCTAGCAACTAGGCAGGAGTTGACCTAGACTAAAGAGAAACTTACGGGTGATACACAAAAGCCAAGATGGTCTGTTGAATAAGTGGGATAAAATATGACCTATGCAGATAAGCCTTTCTTCTAATATCATCTCTGTTGTCATGTCACAACGTCTGAAATTCCTGCCACAGAAGTCAGTTTTTTGGTCAAAGGTACTATCTTTAGAAAGCCCTTGTTAACATGCAAGAACATGCTACTAAGTGATGGTAACACCCAATACAATGGTACCTCTGACTCCCAAATCTGATCTTTCCATCTTCATAGGAATGTGAATGTTTATTGACAGACACTTCTCAGCTTCCTCATAGCTGGGTGTGGTTATCACCAATAGAAGGTAAGAGAAGAGATGTGTCTAACTTCCTCACAACTTTCTTAAAAATAAATTGCTTGCCTTGGACTTTCTTTTTTCCTTCTTCCTGAAGGCTAGAAAGGAGACATGGGAGAGATCTACTTCCAACCTGTGTCCTAAGCTAGGGCGTGGCGGAACATCAAGACAGAAGGACACAAATCGGGGCTGGCCTGGTGACGCAGCGGTTAAGTTCGCACATTCCACTTTGGCGGCCCCAGGGTTCGCTGGTTCGGATCCTGGGTGCGGACATGGCACCACTTGGCAAGCCATGCTGTGGCAGGCGTCCCACATATAAAGTAGAGGAAGATGGGCACAGATGTTAGCTCAGGGCCAGCCTTCCTCAGCAAAAAGAGTAGGATTGGCAGCAGATGTTAGCTAATCTTCCTCCGAAAAAAAAAAGGACACAAATCTCAGTAGACCTCATGAGCAGAGTAACCCTGTCAGCATCGACCAGGCAGCCAGTTTCATGAGAGGTAAATAAATTTCCATTTTCTTTTAAGTACTGTATTTCTTGTTTCTTCATTATAGCAGCTTAACTTACCCTGATTAATATGATATTCTTGAGAGTGGCATAGATTTGAAAATTGGCTCTCTGTCACCTAGAGAACAGGAAGAGCCTGAAGACGTGGGTCACAAGAAACAACTAAGAAAGGGCTAGACCAGGGCACGTCTTAGCGGGAGGCAAACTCAGAGGGGCCACTGAAGTGGGGGACTCTGTGGAGCCAGGCAGGAAGTTGAATGAGGGCTTTTGTCATCCAAATAGGTGCAAGAGGAAGAGCCAATGAAGATACTTTGTGTACATAAAAATTTTGGTGGGGCCAATCAGTTACAATACTTCACAGAAAGGTAGTAAGAGGGGCAGAAATGGAGAAGAGGCAGATTAACAGGGAAAGCGAGGGGAGAAACTGATGAGAGATTACAATGTATTTAAAAAGAAAAGAGGATCCAAAAACAACTCAAGGCATGAGAGGCTAGGTGGCCACGCATCATAAAACTGTGGCGGCAACAGTCACTCAGAGCGAGCTGTTGGCCAGCAGAACGCCACACCGAACTCGGTCTTTCCCCTGTTAATCTGATATCGTGGTAGTACATTAAAGAGTATTTCTCCCCACACAGATTAAGATAATGATGGAGTGTTTGAAGCAAAAAGAAGAAGATAGAGAAATCAGGCTAGAAATGTAGAACATTACCACCTACATGGAAAGGGTAATGGCTGAAAATGCTGTTTAAAGAAATAACCACACTTTAAGTTCTGTTACATTTTAAGCTTAAATATTATATATTTCAATATCTATCTTGATAAAAGCAGCCTCTGGTACAGCTTTCTAATCATATATTTAGCATTCTCTCTTTTCACCTCTAAACTTCTTCAGAGGGCTCTCCTCGAACTTCTCCATCATTATTTTGATGTGCAGCTTTCTGGAGAAGCCTGGGGCCCAGCAAACCAATGAGGAGACTTCCAATTGGGGCTGTGATGAGGATGGACAAAAATGCCACTGTCAACACATCCATTCCATATTCTTCTAATTGTTTCTCTCCATGTGACCTTGCTGTGTCCAAGGCCACGGATCCTATTGCAGCCTGTAAAAGTTTAATGGTAAAGTTGGACACAGGCATATAAGACAGGCACATAGAAAAAAGGTGAATTATTTTATCATTTGCAAAAACAAACTGCTTGTTCTTTTGTTCAACTAAGAAAGTTCTTTCTTTCAAAGTGTACTGCAATTGGTTTTGGTATTCTGAAAATTCTCCTGCCCTGGCATGGGGAAGGGATGGTGATTCATATGTACTTAGTTGCAGAAGGCAGGGTTACAAAAATATCAGGCAAATATATTTCAAAACACAAGGTAAATACAGCCTCATGATATAATTGACTATAAGACGATTCTGTATACTAAATTCCTTATGAGTAAAGAAAGTCACTGGTCATCTCACTCTTTTATCTTCAGGAATCTGGAATTAAAAAAGAACAAGATGAAAAAGTGCAGTGAGCCCTGTGGCCGAGTGGTTAAGTTTGCATATTCCACTTCAGCGGCTGAGAGTTTTGCTAGTTTGGGGGTGGACATGGTACCGCTCATCAGGCCATGCTGAGGCGGCGTCCCACATAGCGCAACCAGAGGCACTCACAACTAGAATGTACAACTGTGTACTGAGGGGCTTTGGGGAGAAGAAGAAGAAGAAAAAAGAAGATTGGCAGCAGATGTTAGCTCAGATACCAATCTTTTAAAAAAAGTGTAGTGATACTTACTGGAAGATGGCAAAGTTTTAAATGAAAAAACATAAGAATATGTATTGCTATAGAGCTAAACTAATTGTTAAACATAAAGAAACCTGAAAGTGGTAGGCACTGTCAAAACTTGAAGGTAATCTTATTAGGTATTTGGTGAACTCTTTGCCTTAGGTCTTGGTGAAATGTTTTATTTAAAATTTGTCTACTGGGAAGTATTATGAAAACCTTCATTTTCTTTTAGAGGCAAAATGCCATATTAGTGCACTTGGGAAAATAATATATTAATCAATCTGGTTATTCCCTTATTCCACAAAACACAACAATGTTGTCCTCTAGGACAATGAATCAGAAGAGAGAATGCTGGTGTGGATGAGACACAATGGCAGAGACTACTAATTGCCCACAAATATCTGAATGCCCCTTTTCCCTTCTAAACTAGAACTCCTGAGTGTTAGCTGGTCACATTGCTGTCCAAACCAAGACTTTTTTTCATCCTTCTTTGCAACTAGATGAAGCTATATATCTAAGTTCTGGCCACTGAGAGGTGAGCAGAAGTGATAAATGCTACTTTTGGATTGTTCCCTGAAGAGAAATGGACACTTGCACATCATTCTTTTTCCCCTTCCCCCTGATGAGAAATGGTGAACTGATGGAAGGCACATGCTGAGGACAGTGTCACCCTGCCAGCTCTGGAGTGTCCATGCTGGACTGCTGGTGGGAGAGAAGGAAAAATCTATCTCACTTAGTCCCTGTATGTGAGGGCTCTTTGTTATTTCAGGTTCCTTGTACCATAACTAATTCAACATTTCAAGAAGTCTTGGCAAGAACTGCACTCATTACAATGTATATTTCTCTTTCAGTTCTCCGTTGTGTGTGTATGTTTTGAGGTTTGTAGGTATGCTGATTTAAAATATATTGTGATTTAAAATATATTTCTTACAGCAGGTCATGGACCAAAAAGTTTGAAGAACACTAATATGGAAAAAAACATACAAGAAAGTCTTGTTTCTTAGGCAGTGGCAAAAGAAGAAAAAAGAAAATTCCATACAATACTTGCTTCACAGTACATACATTATTCACCACATCCAAGATAATTTCTCCTTATTATAAATTTGCTTTGACAGCAGGAAAGTGCTGTCTTTCAAATTTTAACCTTTAGAAACAAATCTTTCAAACCAAAGCTACTAGAGTAATTATTTTGATAGTTACCTAATAAAGTTACCAGAAGTAGTGTAGAAGCTGGAGACACTGAGGGAGAAACTATTCCACTTATTGTACCATATAAACCTCACAGTATTCTTAGCCATTATGTCCCAGACATCTTTCAAAGTCTGATGAAAAAAAAACTTCTCTGGGATAATGCCCAAACCTATAGCCACACCAAATCTGGCATATAGTTACAGAGCATACACAACCCTCAAAGTTTCCTAAATTAAAAATATCTGATTTTCATCTCATGAAATAGAAATTTACATATTTAAATAATTGCAAAATAATCAAGGATGCAACAGTTAAATCTTGTTTGCTATAATTAGTCTGAAAATATACAATACAATCAGGGCTATTTGCAACAAATGATAATCTATACAGTTCTAATTTAATTAGCAATTATAGGTATTCTACCAAATGCATGGTCAATAATTTCAAGCACCTGTTAGTGCCTTGTTAGAGTGCACAAATTTTGGGTCATGTGATTGAGACAACTGACAGGAAGTACAGCTAGTTTGAAAAATTTAATATTAACTAATAATCTAGGAAATCAATAAAGCATTTTCTGAGTTGTTTCTCAATAAATCTTTCTCCATTATATATAAAGACCGAGGTTGAGCATAACTGATCATCAATCATATTGACAGTGAAGTATTTCCAAACACTAACATGGGCCGCGCTATTTCTGTTTCACTCTCTTCTTAGAAGACATCAAAACGAAAAATCTCTAGGTGATTCAGAGAGCTCTGACTGATGAAAATTCAAACTCTTCCCTCCCTCTACTACTGCTTTCTAGTAACATAGGGATTTATTGGATTTTCAGTTGTACCCTGGAGATCTAAAGAAATTTAAATGAGCCATCATATTAAAGGAATCAGCATACCAAAAATAAAACTTTTAGAGTAGATTAGTAAAAATTCTTTTCATAAATCAAACTTTAGTTACTTTTGTTCACCAAATTTGGACAAGCCCTCTTATTCAAAATTTTAAGGGATCATATTGAAATAGGAGTTAAGATCCATCATTACCTGGACTGTGGCCTTTGGAAGCCATGCAAATGAAATAAATATCTTTTCCTTTATGTTAAAACCAGCAAAACACACCATCAGAAATGTAGTCAAAATTCGTATCAGTACTGCAATACCCAGGGTGGCAACACAAAGGCCTGTAAGAAATACTCAATTTTTAGACATAACGAAATACTGGGGAAGAAATGGAATCTCCTGATTATTGATTCAAAATTCTATCAACAGAAATAATCTAAAAACATTAAAAAATTAAAAAGACAAAAATGATTAGGCATAATTTGTCAAAACATCAATATTAAGGATCAATCAGACCATTTGTTTAAAAGAAGGTATTTGCCCTAAATTAAAGCCAGAAATTAACTAAATATATTTGAATTTCCACAAAGGAGATTTGAATGTTATTTATCTTATGCTTTATAGCAAGAACCACACTTTTTCCCATGTGTTTATTTAACAAGAATTTATTAAACTATAACTACGCATAACAGAATTTGGACTAGGTTCTGATACCCAAACACGCATAACGTACAGACTTTGCCTCCATGAACTCCAAAGTCAGAGGAAGACAGAAACATAAAGAACCAAAAGGTGAGTGCAGTGTAAATATACCGGTAAGAGGGCGCAGAAGAGAAAAAACTTAATATTTTCATCAAAGTGGTTGAGAATTCTTTACAGAGGATAAGACCAGAGGTGATATTCAAAATATTTATCAGCAAGTATGGAGGCAATCAGGCAGTCAGAAGAGAGCTGGCTGGGCACTGACCAGTCAGAATAGACACTGGCTTCTACACCTGTTTCCCCATACTGGTGTGTGCACTGACTGCCCATCACCCTGGCTGATGTGTACAGCTACTTCGTTCAGTCCTTCAGAATCCTTTGCTGATAAAGGTAAGTTCATTCTGATTTGCAAAATAAGAGATTGTGACTAGGGCAAGGCAAGCTACCGGACCTGAGAAAGGCAAAGCTAAGGTGAGTACTAGGTAATAGGGTGGTTTTTGAAAAAGTAACATTTGTTGAGTGCTTGCTCTGTGCTAGGTTCTGTATTAAGCTTTAAATGCATCTCTTTACTTAATCTTTACAACCTGTGGAGTAATTATTCTCACTTTACAGTTGAAAAAAAATGAAGATCAGAAAGGATAAATAACTTTCTCAAGTTCAAGAGGCTGGTAAAACACCAGACAGACATTGCTTGATGCTCTATTGTGAATCTGCAACATGGTTTCTTTATGAAAAGGTTCTGTGGCTCTTTATTGGAGGGCATTTTTCCCAGCGTGGTAGATTTTCAAAAGTATTTGTTGCCTTAAGTACAAGATACAAAAGGGACGATCCCATTCCCAGGAGGGAGCAGTCTGGGGAGGATGATGAGGAAGCCTTGGACACACTGAGCCTCAAGTTTTGTGGGATTTACAAGTGGTGATGT
Organism: Equus asinus; assembly: GCF_041296235.1. Classification (NCBI taxonomy): domain Eukaryota; kingdom Metazoa; phylum Chordata; class Mammalia; order Perissodactyla; family Equidae; genus Equus; species Equus asinus. Next base: position 78,100 of record NW_027225277.1, read on the forward strand.
CCAAGCAGCAACTGGCTATGTTGAATTCGAGATAAAGATTTTGCAATTACATAGTTTATAATCGAAGCCACTGAGTGTAGCTGAGCTCAGAGAAATGATACCCAGCGTGAAGTGTAGAAATCTTTTGAAAGAACTTGGAGGAAGAGCAGCACTTAAGCCATATATAGTGTAAAGGAAGACTCAGAGGGCACTGGAAAATGTAAAAATTCAACGTAAAAAGTGTTGTAAAGAGGTCAATAGCGTCCAATGCTGCTGAGAGATCAAGTCAAGTCAAGACTAACACGTATTTCGTGTATCCAGCAATACGACCGTGGTGAGGGCGGGGCTGGTTGTGGAATGGGGCAGAAGCTGGGCTGAAATGTTCTGAGGGAGGGCATGAGAGTTGAAATGGAAAAGGGGGACACAGTTACCTCTTTAGAAAAGTTTGAAAAGAGGAAGAGAGAGAGTGGTAGGTGAGGGGGGAAGTGAAATGAAGAAGGGATATATATATATATATGTATATATATTTATTCAAATTTTGACTGTGGTAAAATACACGTAAAATTTACCATCTTAACAATTTTTAAGTGTACAGTTCAGCAGCATTAAGTTAAACACTCACATTTTTGTGCAACCAATCTCCAGAACATTTTCATCTTGCAAAGCTGAAACTCTACACCCATTAAACAGCAAGTCCCCATTTCCCCGCCTAAACCCTGGCAGCCACCGCTCTCCTTTCTGTCCTTATGAATTTGACTCCTCTGGATGCCTCACAGGAGTGGGATCATGCGGGATTTGTCTTTCTGTAACTGGCTTATCTTACCCAGTGTAATGTCCTCAGGTTCATCTATGTTGTCACATGCGTCAGAATAGAAAGATACTATTTTAAGATAGGAGAGATTAAAATCTGTTTCAATTCTGCAGAAGAGAAAGCTGTGACAAGGATATCTGAAGATGTGTCAGAAAAAGGGGAGACTCTGTGTGAGATCTAGAAGGAGGTGGCAGGGATGGGATCCCTAGTATGGACGGAATAATACTGTGATGCAAGAAAAGAAGGAAATAATGAGTACAGGTCTTTCTTGATGTACGATGGGGTTACATCCTGATAAACCAATCATAAGTTGAAAGTCAACTTTAAGTCAAAATATTGTAAGTCAAAAATACACTTTGGGCTGGCCTGGTGGCATAGTGGTTAAGTTCGCACCTGCCGCTTCAGCAGCCCAGGGTTCCCAGGCTTGGATCCCAGGTGTGGACCTAGCACCGCTCTCAAGTCATGCCGTGGCGGTATCCCACATACAAATTAGAAGAAGACTGGCACAGGTGTTAGCTCAGCGACAATCTTCCTCAAGCAAAAAGAGGAAGATTGGCAACAGATGTTAGCTCAGGGCCAATCTTCCTCACCAAAAGAAAGAAAGAAAGAAAGAAAAAGAAAAAAATGCATTTAATACACCTAACCTACCAAATATCATACCTTAGCCTAGCCTACCTTAAATGTACTAGGAACACTTACATTAGCCTACAGTTAGGCAATCATCCAATACAAAGCCTATTTGATAATAAAATGTTCACTATCTTATGTAATTTCTTGAATACTTACTGAAACTGAGAAACAGAAAGGGTAGAAGTGTATGGGTCGTTTGCCCTCATGATCCTGTGGTGACTAGAGCTGCAGCTCACTGGCGGCTGCCCAGCATCTCGAGAAAGGATCATATGGCATATCGCTAGCCGGGGAAAAGATCAAAATTCAAAATTCGAAGTATGGTTTCTAATGACTGCATATCACTTTCATACCATGGTAAAGTCAAAAAATCCTAAGTCAAACCATCGTCAGTCGGGGACCATCTGTATACGTGTACAAATTAATTTTTGAGTATGGTACTAAAAGTCAACAGTTTTAATATGATGGCTTTTGAATGTATGAATGAATAAAAGAATGAATGAACAAACATTTCTATCCCATGGATACATATTATAGAACTGCCTAATTATCTTTAAAATTCTGGCCCTTGATCAGGACAAGCCTAGATGAACATTCTTATCGTTGGAAAAAAATTTTAAGGCCTGCATTTTCTTGATAGTAGTTAAGAGCGACACTTTTCTTTACAAGCAACAATATTGAAGGCATAAAATTTACTGTCTTAGATTGACAAACATTCTTTTCTAACCAACTGCTTAAAAGATCAGTATTAACTTTTTATATAATTGTGACAATGGGAACCACCAAATATAAACCTACTACAGATACTACAACTGAATATAAAAAGTTGATTTTAGCAAAAACACTACTTTGAAATTCTCACCCACAGTTTCTGGTCTGAGAGATGCAATAGATACCTCTGCTCCAATCAGTCCAAAGAGAAGGGGCTGGAAGATATCCCAGGCCACTGCAATAATCTTTTCAACCTCTGCCTAAAAGAAACACACATACACATACAGGGATTTTTATTATGTGAAGTTAGAAGATCTAAGAATTTTACTAATTTGAAATCTGAGTCAATTTGACCTGAGATAGGCTTTATCTATGTGGCATCTATAAATAAGAAGGTAGCTAGAATACAGCAAAAAATTGCATAAAGATACTTCTAACAGTTAAGGTATTACATAAGGTGCGTTGGTGTTGGTTTGCAAAAGGATGTTAACTATAAAGAATCTCATCAAGTCATCTCAGGAGGACTTCGACTTCTGAATACATGATGTGTGTGTCCATAATACTTAGTATTACTTTATAGTTAATTTTCACTCAACAATATGATTAAAAGATCTTGTAATATTTATACATATATCTAGAAATGCACCTTATTGCTGCATAATAATGTATGATATGGAAGTACCATAGTTTATTCAACCATTTCTTTATTAATAGACCTTTAAGTTGTTTCCAATTTTATTTTATTATAAAAGAATACTGTTTATGACTATCTCAAATCATGCACAAAAATAAAATTCCGGTATAGTGAAGTGCTGTGCCAGTTATTAACTTACTGCCCCTCGGCTCCAAATCCTCCTTTCAATTGTTGCTCTGCAGAAGATGGAGCCAGGGGCTGGCCCAGTGGCCGAGTAGTTAAGTTCGCGCGCTCTGCTTTGGCGGCCGCGGGTTTCGCCAGTTCGATTTCTGGATGTGGACGTGGCGCTGCTCAACAAGCCATGCTGGGGTGGCATCCCGCATGCCACAACTGGAAGGACCCACAACTAAAAACACACAACTATGTACCGGGGGGCTTGGGAAAAATAAAATCTCAAAAAAAAAAAAAAAAAGAAGATGGAGCTGGACCCTTTTAAGTCTTTCCCCTTTGCTAGCTGGACCATATTAAATTTTGCCACTAGAGGGCGCCCAAGAGCTACTCCAAGAGGAAGGCGCTCGTCTGGTTCGGTGGCTCCTCCTAGCAGGATGCTTCCGCACCGGGTCCTGCAGCCCGGGTGGCTTCTCCAGAGCCAGGCTCCTAGGGTGTATGGCGGCCAGCAGCACTCAGCGGTCAGCAGCTGCCCCCAGCCTCCTCCTCGGGTGATTTCATAGCCAACTGCCCTGGGCAACATACCACCCCATACACCTTTAGAGGGTAGATTTCCAGCAACTTCTGCAGGCAGGGTACCATGGTGACTTCTCTGCCATCCAGTGAACCAAGGCTCTAACAAGGCTTGGATTCTCAGCCCTGGGTGCCGAAGTAGGTGGGGTGGGGTGGGGAGGTGGAAGCGGATGCTGCATCTCAGCCCTAGGGGTTTATAGCTGCTATTCCTATATTCTTTAGGGGCCTCTTTACATCTTACAAGACAATCCCTAGTATGGTTAATAATAAGCTTTCCCTATTCCAGTTACTATATGGTTTCTCATTCCTTCTAAGACCCTAATTGATATAAGTACTAACTTTATAACACACAATACAAAAACCCTTGGAAAAGATTGACATAATTGACTAGAATAAAACGAAAATATTTTGTGGCAAAAGAAACCATAAAAAAGGATAGGTGACAAACCAGGGGAAAATATCTGTACTATGTGTAACAGAATAAGGAGCAATATCCAATCAATAAGAAACAGACATAGAACCTAATCGAAAAATGGGCAAGGCATACGCACAAGTAATTTGTACCAGAAGAAACACAAGGGCCAAAAAACATGAGATACTAAAACTCAGTAATCAGAGAAACACAAATTAAAATGATATACCATATATTTTTTTTGGGGGGGGAGCCATCATATTGGAAAAAAACACTAAAAAGTTTTAATAATGTCTAGTATTTATAAGACTGTAAGGAAACTCAGCAATTGGTAGGAGAGCAAATTGATAATGCTTTTTTTGTAGGGCAATTTAGCAGTACCCTTAACAGTGTCTAAGAATTTACATTTAACAGATTTTTTCAATCAACTAATAAGAATCTATGTTTTTGAACGACATTTTAACATTTTTTTACCATTTTTACACATCTAAGGATCTATACTTTCATTTACGTACTCAGCAGTTTGACAAAGGAGGATTACCTCGTTTCCCTATTTTCTTAATTTTTGTTATTTCTGGTATGTTTATTAAGGTGAAGATTCTATTTCCTCTTAGTTTATAAATGTTTAAAGACACCGTATATGAGGGGTTGGTTGATTTATTTATATAGTTCTATTCCTATATCATTATAAAGTTATGTTTTCACATCGTAAGGAATCAGATCATGACTGAGGTTCAAATTCTGCCACACACCAACTGCAAGCCACTCGCCTCTCAGCACCTAATTTTCCTCATTTGTAAAATGAGAGGTTTACATTAGATAACGTCCAAGATCCTTTATCACTTAATGACAGTGAATCGTCTGCCAAACTAAGGTCCAGATGCCACCCTTCTACATATCTTTAAATTTTACTTTTTAATTTAGTTTTTAGAGTATATCATAGCTAAAGTTCAGACTTTAGCTGATATCCATAGTTGTAAAGAACAAAAATCAACTCCATTAATTTTAGGTTACTTAGCCTTCTGTTGCCATGACTAATGGCTTAACAGAAGTCCTCGAAAGTATTTCATGTACTGAGAACTCCAATGAAAGCAGAGGCATATTGAGTTTTCTCTATCAAATTGTTTTTATTTCTAAACTTGGACAAAGGCCACAATTTGGTTTTTTTTTTTTTTCTCGCTGAGGAAGATTCGCCCTGAGCCAACATCAGTTGCCAGTCTTCCTCTATTTTGTATGTGAGCTGCTGTCACAGCATGGCCACTGATAGACAAGTGGTGTACATCTGCGCCTGGGAACTGAACCCAGACCACCAAAGCGGAGCATGCTGAACTTAATCACTAGACCACCAGGGCTGGCCCCACGATTTGGTTTTTGATTGTAATACTGTAGACTAATTTAATATCAGACATGGCCCTATATATTGTAAAACTTAAAGATGAGAGAGGAGCCACAATGTACCTTCTTGTGGGTTTTTTTGTAACTTCAAAACTAAAATGAATCTGTTTATAAAGAAAATAGAGGGGCTGGCCCCGTGGTGTGGTAGTTAAGTTTGGCACACTCCACTTTGGTGGCCCAGGTTTGCAGGTTCAGATCCCAGGCGTGGACCTACACCATTCATCAGCCATGCTGTGGTGGTGACCCACATACAAAGTAGAGGAAGACTGGTGCAGATGTTAGCTCAGTGACAATCTTCCCCAAGCAAAAATAAAAAGAAGAAGATTGGCAATGGATATTAGCTCAGGGTGAATCTTCCTCAGGAAAAAAAAAAGAAAGAAAAAGGAGTCATCAAATAGGCTAAGTACAAAAGAAGACATGAGTTCAGAGGAATGAAGACTGTGGTGTCCACTGAAAGTTAAGGCCACTTTACCTATCTGTATGCACCATTAGTAAGAATCTTCAACAATGGAAATCACTTTCCATTATGGACAAAAAGAGAAAGTTAAGAGAAACAGAAGTTTCATCATGAGTTAAATATCTACTTAAGCTGACACTTCTCTTCTTAGAGAGAAGATTTCAAGATTCAGAAGATTGAAAATATATCAAGAAAAACATCCTGTAGCTGTTAAAGTCATCAGAAGAAGCACTGCATTTGAAAACAGATGAAAAATATAGATGAAAAAGGCCTTAAAAAAGTGAGTGCATTTGAATACAATAATGGCAAGATTACAAGGAAAACCAAGCAGGAAAGTATGAGATAATGTCAGAAAACTACAGGCGCAAACAAAATTTTATAAAATATTGTAGCTTGTCAAAGCATAATTCAACAACAATATAGCTACAGCACTGAGTTTACAAGTGTTTTATTTCCATTTTCCCACATAATAGCCACAATAATTCTTTAGTGATTATTATTATTTTTCTCAGTGTACAGTTGAGGAAACTGAGTATTAGAGAAGGTAAGTGACTTGCTTGGGATTACACATCTAGACAGTAGAATCTCTGGGACTGGAATCCCAATTTCCATAGATTAAATTTTATGCTCTTTTTATTACATTGTGCTGCTCAGAGATAGTCATAAAAATTATTAGTGTGTTCTGACTAAGCACTTTGCCTTATATAGATTATTTCACTTAATCCTCCACTCTACGAAGTTGTTGCTATTATCATTCCCCACTTGAGAGATATGGAAATCGAAGACTGAGAAGTCAGATACTTTGTACATGGGCATACAGCTACTCAGGTGTAGGGCTGAGCTTAATCCAGGAAGTCTGAGTGCTCAGACCCTATGCTACACCATGGAACAAGGAGGAAAAGCAGTCCAAAACCTGGACTCATTGATTTGGTGCCTCCAGAAGTAGGGACTTGCCTGAGTACTAAATTAGAAAAGATATGGAGAGTGTCTGCCATATAAGTGATTCAATGAAGGTTTTTTTACCCTGTCTTTAGGAAATCATTTTCATATACTCAAACAGTGTGTTTTCATCCTGGCTCTGCCACTTATTAGCTTGGTGACCTTAGGCACTCTATCTACTATCTCTAGGCCTTGGTATCCTCATTTGTAAAATGGGTCTCGTATCTACCTCTCAAGGTTATTGCAAAGAATAAATGAGATAACATAGGTAAGATTTCACTAGGAAAGGAATCTTTAAGAAAAAATAAACTGAGGAAAGGTCATAATAAGAGATTGATAGATCGGACCACGTGAAACTATAAGATATTTGTGTGTTAAAAATGAACAATAAAAAAAGGCACAAAGGGCTAATATCATATATATAATCAGTACATTCAACTTTAGGAGATAATGGACAAAAAACCTATCAAAGAAAAAGAAAAAATACAAATAGCTAAATATATGAAAAAGCATTCAATTTTATTGTTAAGCAAGGAGGCATAAAACAAAAAAAGATACCACTTTTGACTATCAGTAAGGATAAAAATTAAAAACAATAATATTCTAAGGCAGTGTTTCACAAAGTGTGGTCCCCAGGGAAGCAGCATCAGCATCACCTGGTAACTGATCAGAAGTACACATTCTCAGGCCCCACCGTAGTCTAACTAAATCAGAAATTCGGGAGTGGGGTCCACAAGTCCAATTTAACAAGACTTCCAGGTGGTGCTAAAGTTGGATAAACATTATTCTAAGCTGATGACGATGTAATGATATAGGTACCTCACATATTACTGGTGGAAAAGTAAATGGATACAACTCTAGAAAGCAACCAGTTTGGTAATACGTGTCAAAAACCTAAAAATGTTCATGTTATTTGACCCAAAAAATTTAGCATTAAGAATCTGCCCTAAGGAAACGATATTGGATTTCAGCATAATTTAAAATAGCAGAGACTGGTTTTAAAAAGCTTATGGTGCATCCACGTGTGTGTGTGTGTGTGTGTGTGTGTGTGTAAAGAGACATACATAGGAGATTAACCAGAGGTAAATATGAAAAAAAAAGCTGTCAGTTCTCTCTCCGGGTTTTGGGATTACATTGATCTTCTATGTAATCAGCCAGGCTGCTGGCAATTCAGGCAAAGTTATGGCAAATGCAGAAAAACAGATGATTTGTTTGGTTTATAACGGTCTTTTCTACATGACTCACATCCTCGTTTTCTGAAGAATCGTGTAACCGGAACTGGCCGGGCCCCCTCCCTTGTCTTCTGCGCGAGTGGCTCACGTCCACTTGCGGTGGGCACCCGTCTTCCCCTCGACGTCTGTTGCTAAAACTACTCTTTTATGTTCTATTCCAAATGATATGGTTCCTTTTCACTGTTTATTTTTTATCCTATCATTTATTAATTTACAAACAATCTGAAATTGCAAAGTTTGGAAGTATAATGTTTTTAATACACTTGCTATATGTTATTCGAATAGATGTCGAAACATAAAAACGTGCCCTGCACAATGATGGTATATTCTGGTCACTTTGGAGTCGATAAACCTGAGTTAAATCCCAGTGCCACTTTCTAATTTTGTGACCTTGGACATGTTATTTAAGTCCTTCTGACTTACAGTCTCTATAAAATGTAAATGGTAATATTTTTTCAAAGGTTTTTTTGATGAGAATAAATGAGAATATCCCCTCACTGGCTAGCACAGGGCCATACGGAGTGGCAATAAAAATTGATTAATTCTCTTCCCTCTTTTCACCCATGACAGTATAATATAATGAGTTGGTTGTAATTTTTGAAGACTTTTAAACAAGTGACAACAGAAAGCATTTACCTATAAAATTCAATTTGAAGAAACTTACTACAAGCATATTTGAGAATTTTCCTGTTGAATAAATGAAAGGAAATAAACCAAAATAGTTTACAGAGCTGTTGGCTTTAGGTGGAGAAATTACAAATCATTTTTTCTTTCCTTTTATCTGACTTTTAAAAAATTTTTCAAAGTTCTACAATAAGCATATACCGCTTTCATACTCAGAAATCAAATAAACTTTATTCTAAACAATATTCTCTTTGGTAATTTATTTTTTTAAATGCTAAAAAAGGTTACCATTCAAAAGTGAAGGGACAGTTTGTAAAATGCTAATGTCAGGCAAGCTCCCAGATGCTCGACAAGGGTCACAGTGCACACACAGTGGCATGCCTTCACGGAGTGAAGACTGCGAGCTCTGTCCCGGACAAGGGGGCCAGAGTGCTCCGAGAGCAGTGCGCTGGTCAGCAGCCCAGGCAGGATGGAAGGCACTCAGCAGTGAGCGCTCAGCGAGGAGCCAGGGAGCTGAGATCAGACCTGAGACTGAACAGCAATGTGTGATCACCTGCCTCGGCCTGCAAGGAAAGTGAAGCCACGGAAAAGCAAATTTTGACAAGAGCAAATGTTTACAAGAGATGAGGGATGATAAGAGGACCCAATTTATACTGGGAAGTTTATGTTTTAGCTTTCCTCTTGTCAGATGTTAAGTTACGTGAAATCACAAAGGAGAATTTAATAATACGGGTGCTGCTAAGGAAAAAAAAGTAGACCTGAAATAAGCCTTACAGCCAAGCCTCCCCAGGAGGACGCAGCAGCCCTGGGCCCATGCAGTGCCTGCAGCAGGGCTCTGCAGAGCCTTGCTCCTTGCCTGCAAAGCCCAATCCACTGCGGCCTGCTTTCCTGGGGCCTCAGTCCCTTATCTACACAAGGCTCCAGGCAGCCCCACCAATCCACCCTCCTCTACAGCAAAGGGATGCCCAACTGCACATGTCTTGCCTCCCGAGAGTGAAAGCCTCCAACGGAGTGCCATGTGCCCACAGTGAAGCCCTGCCTCTACAGACCTCTGCAGAGACCACTCACCTGCAGGGCACTGCACACCCAACCTCAGGACTGATAATCAACATATATTTTTCATGTAGTATTATTTTAAGCTGAATTATTTTCAACAGTTGTCTTTGGTTTTCCCAAATGATATATGTGTATTTAGTTTAGGTCACCCACATCTAATTTCTTCATGAAGCAGAATAGTATATGATCCTCTCAAGTTCAAATCCATAAAAATGTACCTTGAAATTAAATAAATGGCAACCAGCTAATTTCCATAATACACATAAAGGAAATGAATAATTTTAATGATCTTGAAAGTCAGTAAGAAAAACAGACAATCGTAAAAAATGGGCACAGGCTTTTGAATAAACTGGCTAGTAAATATATGACAAGATGATTAGCTCCACTTGTAAAGAAATACAAATCAGATCAATAATGAGAAACATTTTTCACCTGTCAGATTAGCAAAATATCTAAAGATTGAAAGTACACAGATCAGAAAAACAGATCCTTTCACAAACTGTTGGTGGGAATATAAATTGGTACTGCTGTTTAAGAGGGCAACTCAAGGGGCTGGCTGCATGGCTGAGTGGTTAAGTTCGTGCACTCTGCTTTGGCGGCCTGGGTTCACCAGTTTGGATCCTGGGCACAGACCTACTACACACCGCTTGTCAGGCCATGTTGTGGCGGCGTCCCACATAGAAGAACTAGAATGACCTACAACTAGGATATACAACTACGTACTGGGGCTTTGGGGAGGAAAAAAAGAGGAAGATTGGCAATAGCTGTTAGCTCAGGGCCAATCTTCCTCACCAAAAAATTTTTAAAAAGCATACGTTAAAAAAGGGCAAATTGATACTATCAAAAGTATCAATGTGCATACTCTTTCATAGAGAAATCCTATTTCTAGAAATTAATCCTATAGATACACTCAAAGATATGCTATATTTTGTTGATTTTAAGAAACACACTTTTTCATTTCTGAAATTAGGAAGTGATGTCATAGTTTAATTGGCAGCATTCTTTTTCTCTCTTGGTGGCATGTAAAATAATGGTGCTTCTTAGACTTGATAGTGTCTTAGTGGTATATGCAAGGATATTTTATTGATGCACTTTTTGTCTTGGCAGAAAATTAGAAACAATTTAAATGTCTGTTAAATTAAATTTAGGCAGGAAACTGGTTAAATAAAGTACAGTACAGCTATACAATGCAATACTCTGCAACCCTTACAAAGAATAAGGGAGGCATCATGGAAATATGACCATGATACATTTTAAGTAAAAACATCAAGTTATAGATTGGTATGTAACAGGAAAAAAGGAAGTGTATGTGTGCATTTGGGCATACATTTGTATATGTACAGAAAATAGCTCTTATGATTAATTTCATTAACTTGATATTATGAAAGTATCTGGAAAAAAACTAATCTAATCAGAAAGTAGTCATGAGAAGAAGAACTTAAAATGAAATTCACCTTTTCACTGCTCCATCCCATGCCTGCAAGGAAAGCCATGAGCAACGTACACAGTCCTCCTGACCCAGGGAAACCAAGATACACACTGCTGAACACCGACAGCACAGACAGCCCCAAAACAAGGCACGCCCGCTTCCATACAAGTTTGTCCTTGAGGAGAAAAAACGTGGATTAGCTCAATTATTTCATAGAACTGATTTTTAATTATTGATTTTTCCATATTCAGGACTTAGTAGAAAATAAAAATGTCTGTATCTGTGCACATAAATGCATGACATAACATTTACTTTCTTTTCCTTAACAAAAGTAGAGTTAGCATGTGTACAAATGCAGCTTCCCCGTTCAGGAACCTCAGTGAGCCTCCTCTGAAGTCATTGACGCAGAAGTCCGCAGGGCTGAACGGAGCAGCAGAAAAGAGTGTGTGGGCTTTGGAAGTGGACAAATTAGGGTTAAAATGCAAGCTCTTTCCCACCATTGGCTATGCAGTTGCCATATTACTTAGCCTCTCCAAGCTTTGTTTCCTCCTCCTTGAAAGCAGTTACATCATGGGGTTTTTGTGAAGCTTAAAGATATGATATCTCTATTATTTTTAGGTTCTCTATTTACTCTTTAATGTGATGCTCTCCAGTTCTTCTTTCTAAATCTTTGAATACCAAGAAACTCTAGGTGGCTGTAGACTGAGAGGAGTCTGTGGTGTTGATTTTTAAAATCTAAGCAATGTGCTCCTCTCTTTCGTTACTTGTCCCTGTTCAGCCTTTAAACTTCTTGATTGCTTTAGAAGGCAGCAGGTCCTTAGAAGGGTTCGACTGGAAGCGCACAGGCCCTGGCAGTGGATGAACTGAGTTCATACCCAGCTCTACGGCGTTCTAGCTACGTGACCTTGTTTAAGTCATCTCTCCCTGAGCCTCAGCAGTGAAATGGTCATATTAAAGGTATTCTCTTCATGGGTTATTGTGTGGATTGCACTAGATCAGCGCTTCCCAACAGAACGATCAGTGATGCTGGAAATTTCTATGTCTGTACTGTCTCTGGAAATGTCCTGTGTCTGCTGGAGCTGCATGTAGATAGTCGCTGCCCTGATGAGCACAGCGGGACTTTACTCAACTCACCTGTCATTTTATACACAGTAAGCAACAAAATGTAAGCCATCATTTTTCTTTGTACTTTGTTGCATAATTAGAAAATCCTTGAATTTTCTTTTATGCATTCATAAAATCTTTTACAGACTATTTTACTTGGAGTTTTTTTGCAGCACAATAAAAATTCAAATCAACATACATTCTGATAATGCAAACATTAATTTTCTTAATTAAAGTTTTACTTCAGTTAAGATTTGAATTCCATTCAAAATGCTCTGAAATCTCAAAATAACACCAATTCTTTTAGAAAAGAAAAGGTTTTTATATGTTTACCTATCAGAAGAGACTAAAGAGGGTAAAGGAAAACAAACAAGCCTTTGTTTCTCATTAAGAATCACTATGTACAGTAAAGAACTTCAATCTACTCGGTGAGAAAGAGACTATATTTTAATGAAATGTTAAGGTCTATCTATTTGATAGTATTAGAATCTAAGGTATTTTGACACTAAAACCGTGGGCCCAAAGAACCATTTTATATCTTGATTTAGTTGAGTATTATGAATAATAATAAAAATAAAAAATAAATTAATTAAAAAAATAAGACTTGCGGGGCTGGCTGGGTGGCGCAGTGGTTAAGCTCGCACGTTCCACTTCGGCGGCCCATGGTTGGCCAGTTCGGATCCCAGGTGCAACCTATGCACTGCTTGTCCAGCCATGCTGTGGCAGGCGTCCCACATATAAAGTAGAGGAAGATGGGTACGGATGTTAGCTCAGGGCCAGTGTTCCTCAGCAAAAAGAGGAGGATTGGCAGCAGATGTTAGCTCAGGGCTAATCTTTCCTCAAAAAAATGAAAATAAAAATAAGACTTGCATATCCTATTAGTTTGGAATTCATGTTATTTGTTTTACAGTGCAAGCTGAAGTGTACAGAATATAAATAGGAGAAGAAAATCCCAGGACTGCATTAACATCTTCAAGGTTTAGCTGTCTTCCTAAGCCTCACAGACAGCACTGACAGAGCAGCAAGCAGTTTTAAAATGGGGGTCATTTGCTAAATCACGTCCTTCACATGGCTCTGAGGGAGTGTTCCAGAATGTTTTCCCGTGACATTTTAGAGCACGACTTTCCCACAGATGGTTTCCTTTACCTGGTCACTGCTTGGGAAGTACTGAATAAAAAATCCAAGAAGAGCCCCAGCTGCCACACCAATTACTACCTCCAAAATGCCTCTGAGGACATTAAAAACCGTGGAACCTTAGACACACATAAAAAAAAATCTTCAGTCAGAACTCTAAATCCATAAATACAAAGACTTTACTTCAATCATCACACAAAGCATCTGATTACACAGAAGGAAAAGTTTACAGATATTTCCTGCTCTCCACAGTCTTAAATATATGTGACTTAAAGTGTCTAATAAAATGGGCCTATCTTATAAGAAAGGTATGCATTATTAGAGATAAACTTCAAAATAGGCATAAACTATGATTTGTGCACTTTTTTGTACATTTACTTCAAAAAACTTTACCTAAAGGGCCTAAGAAAATATGAAAGATAAAATTCATGATTCAGAGCTAATTGGTATGATATGCATAGGCTGGGTGAGTAGACTGATCTAGTTTTCAAACAGCCATTTAATAGCCTGATTTTTTTGTGTGTGAGGAAGGTTGACCCTGACCTAACATCCGTTGCCAATCTTCCTCTTTTTACTTGAGGAAGATTGTCGCCGAGCTAACATCTGTGCCAGTCTTCCTCTATTTTATGTGGGACACCGCCACAGCATGGCTTGAAGAGCAGCGCTATGTCCGTGCCTGGGATCTGAACCCACGAATCCTGGGCCACTAAGGCAGAGCACACGAACTTAAACCATTACCCCACAGGGCTGGCCCTACGAGCCTGATTTTAAAATAACAAATGTACACTGATTTTAGTAGGTTTGATATGTATAGAATACAGGAACTTAATTTGAGAATTAAAATCAAGAATCTTTTCTTACTATGATGAGTGTAAAGGACTCATTCCTTCTTGAATGTTTATTCTAAAAGCAAACTGAAAACAAATTATTTTTGAAATTGCTCTTAGAAGAATCTTTATTTCTTACTCAGCTTCTTTGAAATAATAGAGAGGTAAGTAGAACCAATATTTTCCCCCATATCATACAGAACTTAGGAAACTTTAATTAAAAAAACTTTGTGAACACATTGTGCAGAAAATTATATTAAAGTTGCTCAAAGGGGCCGGCCCAGTGGTGCAATGGTTAAGTTCACACATTACGCTTTGGCGGCTAGGGTTTGGCAGTTTGGATCCCGGGTGCAGACATGGCACCACTTGGCAAGCCATGCTGTGGTAGGCGTCCCACATATAAAGTAGAGGAAGATGGGCAAGGATGTTAGCTCAGGGCCAGCCTTCCTCAGCAAAAAAGGGGATTGGCAGCAGATGTTAGCTCAGGGCTAATCTTCCTCAAAAAAAAAAAAAAGTTGTTCAACACATAAAGCCCTTCTTCACACACTATTCTAAGAAAAAATGTACTAACTAGTTATTGTGGGTTTTTGTCATTGTGGTTTAGAGTACACAATATGTCACCCCAAATATGCCACTGGGGCATAAGGATTATTCTGAGTTGAAGGCAATTGAGAAGAAGCAGATATAAGAAAAGCTCTCTGCCCTCTCACTATTTGCCCAAAAGCAGGACATACATTCATAAAGGTGTCCCCTCTCCTTTTTACCAGGAAGGACAGAAGTTAATCACTGAGACAACTTGGGACACTTATGGGCCCTTATCAGCCCCAAGACAGCACCAGAGGAATTCACATCACAAACTTTGCTAAAACAAGCCCTTATCTACCGTTAGGTCCCCATATGTTTCTTTTCCCACAATTTGCTGCCTCTAGAAGCTCAAAGCTCCTTTATCTTGTGCTTCTCCACATAATTATTGTTCTTTGCTAAAATGCTGAACAAGCCCAAATTCTGACCGCTCCTTTGACTTACTCATCTTTGAGGTCTTGTGTAAGCACAATGCACACGTTAATAAACTGTTTTTCTCTTGTTAGTCTGTCTCTTGTCAGTCTGATTACAGGGCCCCAGTCAACGAACCTGGTGTGGGAAACGGTTTTTCCTCCCCTACAGTTTCAATTATCTCTTGTATTTAAAAAAATGATTACCTCTGTAGTAGTTTTATTTAGCTAGGACAGCTCTCTATTAGGTAATAGTGTGACTGTCAAAAACATTTATCTGTGATAATAGTATACGTTGCAAGATATTACAGTAAATAATTTACTATAAATGTGTAGAAAGTAACTAACCACTTTCAGTCTCCCGTATAGTAAGATTGTTTAAAAGAAAAAAAGACTTCTTGGGCCCCACCTCTGAAAATTCTGATGCAGTAAGTCTGGCCGGGCCTGGGATCCACATTTTAAAGAGGCTCCAGGTAGCTCCTATCCAGATGGTCTAAGGACTGCATTTAGTAGGGCAGGGCAGAGGGTACAGAGTATTGTCAAGTAGGAAGGTTCTTCAGGCTAGCCCCACCCCCACCCCCACCCCTCAGATTATGAAAACCCCAGCAGCCACTCCCCACGGCCCTCCCTACCCTGCTCCTGTGTGATTTTAATGCAAACTCTGTTGCTCTAAAGCTGTGGTTTCCATTCCCAAAGATTATGATTTAAGTGGCCTAAGGTAGGGCCCACATATGAGTATTTTTAAAAAGTTCCCAGGTAATTATAGTGTGCAGCTGAGGCTGAGAACTATTGTTTTAAAGGTGTATACCAGGAAGCAGGGAGAATGTACGATTGGACAGGTACAGTAGAGTTAAAATAGAGACAAGGGTGTAGATTCGACCTAATTGGTAATAGAGAATCCTTGCTGGTGCTTGAACAAGAAAGTAAGACTATCAAAACAATGCTTTGAGAAGATTAATTCACCAGTGATACACGGTGGGGACTAGACGTAAGGCAACTTCAGGGTGTGGGAAGAGGTGAAGTACTAGGTAATTGGCATACGTCAAATATAGTCATAAAATGGGAGGATAACCATGGGGCAGAGAGACTGAGAACACAAGACTTTCTAAGGTGTGTTCCCACTAAATAATCTGAAGCTAAACTTAGCCCACAATTACATTTTGTCAATAATATGAAATTGCAAATCTTATCTTCCAGTCTTGGAAACAGATTAAAAAGTGAACTTAAATGTGTGCTGTCCCAAAGGATAATAAAGGTGTTGAATAACAGTAGGGAAAAAATGCCTTAAGTTCCTGTTTTATTACTACTTAAAACAAAATATGTCTGTATCAGACAGTTATTAAGTATTAATAAGATACACATTAAAATAATTATTTCCCCTAAAATGTTAAAGACGAGAGAACAGAAACTGTCCCTCCCACTTGGACTACTTTGTCCTTTGTGCTCACTGAAACACCTGCTCACCCTCTGTGCGCAGTCTCGAAGGCTGACCCTCCCGGGTGGCTGCATGCAGAAGCTGTTCTCCTTCTTTCGACTTTGCTCTTTTGAAGCCCCCTCACGCACCTACCACAGTACTTGAGCATTTTATATTTAGAGGGTGAAGGGAGTAAAGACAAGAAGCCACTGGTTTCTCCTTAGGTATAGAACTAACTCTTGGAGTTGCTTTTTCTATTTTAATTTGCCTTAATCAATTATCAAGGAAATATGCCACACTCACAACATCATATCTATGTCGCTAGAGCATAAGAGAACAGCACACATGAACTGATCAGTTTACCTGTGGAAAAGGCCATGCCCAAGCACGTGTTGAAGCCAGTGGTGGCCAGAATGTCATCAAAGCTGCCAGCAGCCATGAGTAAGGTCGGGACACCTTTTTCAACACCATAGCCCCCTTCCTGCAAAAGGAGCATTGAAGGCACCACCACAGCTGGAGACACAGCACCTAAGACAAAACTAAGCAGGCAGCACTTTAAATATTTATGATAGCATCTTCTTCATTATTACTATTATTAGTGAAATTATAATAACCTCCACTCTTTCAGAGGTTACACTTTAGACAATTACAGTCTTTCAAAGGCAGTGAGGTCCCAAACAGAAACACACGCACAGCTACAAGTTCTACAGAACACTTCTTCTGAGCGTGGCCATGGACAACTTGCGTTGGGACTACGCAGCCTGTCTGAAATCTGTATTTACGGCTGGTCTGGGAGACCTAATGGGGTGAGGCCCCAGGAATCTGCCTTCTATCTAAACAAAACATCCACGGCATGAGGTTTGAAAAACACGGCCATGGACTTTTTGGATTGGAATCCAGTGATGCGAGGCCTTCTATCAGGACCTGGCATGTAAAAATCAGACAACAGATTAGAAGAGGAAGGCCATAGTGACAGTAACAGTGACACTGATAACGGCAGCAGTAGGATAGCAGAAAGCATTTATGAAGCTCACTATGTACCTAACACCATTTTAAGCACTTCACATATATTAACTAATTTAATCCTCACAACCACCCTATGAGGTAGCTACAATCATTATCTTTGTTTTGCAAATGAGGAAATGGAGGCACAAAGAGATTAGGTAATTTGCCGAAGATCACATACTGGAAAGTCAGAGCCGAGATTTGAATCTAGGCAGTATAGCTCGAGAGTGTTAACCGTGAGAAGTAAGTAGTTCTTACTTCTTGCCTACTTATCAGCACCAAATTATTATTATTTTTTTTAAAGATTGGCACCTGTGCTAACATCTGTTGCCAATCTTTTCTTTTTTCTCCCCAAAGCCCCCCAGTACATAGTTGTAGACTGTAGTTGTGAGTGCCTCAGGCTGTGCTATATGGGACGCCAATGCCACCTCAACATGAGCCGTGGGGCTGGCCCCAACACCAAATTCTTACCAAGTACTTTCATATTTATTTACTTCTTATGGCTCTTAAATCTTAGAAGTAGGAACCAGGGGCTGTCCCAGTGGCATAGTGGTTAAGTTCATGTGCTCTGCTTCGGCGGCCCAGAGTTTGCTGGTTCAGATCCTGGTGTGGACCTATATACTGCTCATCAAGCCATGCTGTGGTGGCATCCCACATAGAAGAACTAGAAGGATTTACAACTAGGATATACAACTATATACTGGGCCTTTGGGGAGAAAAAAAAAGAAAAGAGGAAGCTTGGGAACAGATGTTAGCTCAGGGCCAATCTTCCTCACCAAAAAAAAAAAGAAGAAGAAGAAGAAGAAGAAGAAAGAACTAACAGCAGGAGGAAAATACAGCAGAACAGATAATCATAAGAGCCTGGTGAAAGGAGGAGGAGGCCTGTGCTAGGTGTGGATCACCGTTGAGCATTCGTTATCCTTTGTATGGACTTTGAGGAGAGATCTGGCATCTCTCACTGGCATGGAATCAGGCATAATAAAAGTCTATTACTTCCTCAATAGTTTAAATTATTATAAAACTGTCAAAGTTAGCACCTACAAAGACATACACTATATTTTGAAGTTATAATGTTTATATGCTGGTATATTAATAGTCATAATATTATGCTGGAATATCTGTATTGTATTTTCTGATGTCCTTACGAAAATATTATGCATTCACTTGTATAGCGTCAGAGAAAGTCCTAAATGTCCGTGTGTATTTTCATACGACAAAGAAAAATCATTACCCCAGTATAAATCCCCATTGCCACGGCAAACCCATTAGGAAGTGGGCAAGAAGAGCAGATGAGCATGCCTCCACAAGACAGGGACCCATGGCTAATCTTACACAGACACCCTTCAGCTTCCTCAGGGCCTGAAATATAAAAATAGACATACGAAATAACCCTCTAAAGACACACAGAGAGAATGACATTAAATGCTTTTTCTTCAGTGTTCAGACTGTCTGGATCATCCATCATGAATTTTCCAGGTAATGAGTTTTATTTAACAAACATTTCAGTGTTCTAAGTGTTTTAGAGTTGGCTTATTAGTCCTCATAGCAACCTATGACACAGGGGATAATATTATCATCATTGTTTAGATTTTCTCATCCAAAAAGGCACAAGTTAAAGCTGTTCTCCAAGATCATGAAATTAGTGAGTGGTGGAGCTTGGTTTGAGCTCGGCCAGGCTGCTTTCAGAGTCTGTGCTCATAACCTCCACACTAGCTGATCTAACCGTCTCGGTGTTGGCCATATGTATAATTTGTGGCCCCAGAATGAACCGGATGTAAAGGCAATCCTCAAGAACATTCATTCCTGCTTTCAAAAGCAAACACGAAAAAAGCACACTTTGAGACTCATTCTGTATGCTAGGCAGTTTTCTGAGCCAGCATAGTTAGTCCTAAACACTCGTATAGGGCTTTCCACACCAAAAATATGATGTCTTCTCTCTCACAACCCTTATTTATAACTACGGCCTGTATCTCTGTCAGAGAAAAGGGGAGCCTTTATTCTTGGTGCTGTCCCTAGATAGACAGTAACTCCACCTTTCTCCAAGAGAGAGTATGGGAACATCTTTTGGGGACAGTCCTGTATGAAATAAATTTCATTCTGTCGTTCTGAATGCTGTGCAAAGTGTCCACATCCATTTCCTAAAGCTCAGTCATTCTAAATACTTGCAATATTGGAAGAACAAAATTCCAAGTCAATAATTAGAAATTTATACTTCAATACCTGTGGATCAAGCCCAAGGCCAGCACGAACCAATATGACAGATAGTGCTATGCTTCTCAAAGCGGAAGACCACTTCTGCTTGATCTGTACGTTATCATTGATGACAGGGATATTTCTGATGAGAAACCCAGCAAGCAGCATGCCTGGGATGGAGAAATCAAACAAATCTTTAGTTTTCAAATACAGAAAATATTTTCAGTACTTTAGATGTAGAAGAGACTATCCCAGGATTATAATCCCAGGAACCACTTCTTTTATGCTTAGTCCTTAGATGAAATTATGTCAAACTTTTGATGAAAAAAAAAATTACAGGAGCTAAGAAAAGGCTTTAATATGCAGATAAAAATGAAAGATTAGAATAATTAATAATTCATTAATAATTGAACCTGAAAGAGAGAAACAGGATGTAGTATTTGGGTAGAAAGTATGATCAAATTCTGAATATAAAATGTTTTAATACAAGGCCCAATTCAGTCATCTCTTTGTATGCAAACAGCAGAAAGATTCTAAAATTATTTACCATGCCAGATTACTTGAAATATCAATACCTATATGGGCTCTATTTTACCTATTTTCAAACCAGATAATTTAATAAAAAACATATAACCTGCTTTGCAAAGGCTTAGAAGTGAGTTATCATGAAATAGACATTGTTCTGTCATGTCAGCTGGTGGCTCTTCTTTCCTTCAGCCATTCAACATTTATCAAATGCCTTCGGTACTTTCGACACTATAGTAGGTATTAGAGATATTGCAATGAACAAAGGCTCAGTACTATCCCTCAACAAGCTTTCAGTCTATGGGGGCAACCTCAATTTTATGGAAGCATGAGGAGGCCTTATACAAGCTGAGACAAGGAAGGGTGAGTCAGCAGGGGCCAAAGAAGGGGAAGGGGAATGAAGAAGGGGCTGGAGAAGTTGAGAAGTTTCTGGGAGAAATAACAGTTTCTTCCAAGGTATGAAGGGAAAGTGTGACACATTCTGGGAACTGCAAGTAGTTGAGTGTGCCTGAGGAAGCCGGGTAGTTTGTCAGAGAATCCTGCCCTCCCTGATACCACATGCCCAGATAGGGGAAGGATTTCTCCTCAGAGACTGCAAGCCGTCCACACTCCGTTCTTCTCCAGCAGGACTCTTTTCTTACCACGTCCTTATATGGACCACACTTCAAAGGACTAAATAAATTTACTAACTTTGGGTTGTTTTATATGTAAGCTATGAGAATAGAGATGAATTACAAGTATAGCTTTTTGTGACTTGTTCCAGACACCATTAGGCAAGGAAGCATCTCTTCCAGGCATTTCTCATTGCTGCCATTTAATCTAGAAGAAGTTATGAATTCTGCAGTCATGATCTTTCTAGAATTTTTGAAAGTAAGAACCAGCCTACAATAGCTGTTTTTAAAAGAATAATAATATATTTGCTCATGATAAAATTAAACCATGACAGACAATGTAAAGTGACCAGTACATGTCCTACCCCAAGTGCAACTTTCCAGCTTCATTCCCCAAAGGTTTCCACTGTCCAGAGTTTTCTGTGCCCTTCCAGAAAGTTTCTCTACCTATTAAAGCATGCTTCTCTGTGTGTGTGTACGTGTGCTCTTTTGCACTGGACACAAATGAGAGCATGTTTAAATACCATTGTATAATCTGTTTCTTTTCCACTTAACAATATATCGTGGACATATTCCCAATGATGCACATATATATTTGCCTTGTTTTTTTTAATAGTTGGAATAGTTTCTCGTTGTGTGGAAGTACCATAATTTTTGGACTAAGTAAGGGACTTGAAGGAACTTTCCAGACTTTTCATTACAAACAGTGCTGAAATGAGCACAGTATTTATTAACTGCATGCCAGACCCTTACTCTACCCTGGTAATGCAGAGGCGAGCTACACCAACATGGGCCTTGTCCACATAGAGCTTACATATTTGTAGGTTTGTGCAAGTATATCCATAGGATAATTCTTAGCAGTGGAAATGTTAGGCTCCAGGGTACAGTGTATATCATTTTTATAGATATTAATGAATTACCAGCCAAAAATGCTGCACTAACCTTACATTTCATTAATTTGTCAACAGTTCTTTACTGAAACTTAAAATGTGAATCTAAACCAGCCCTAAATTGATTATAGCATACAACTACCTGAAATCAAAAGGAATAATAGTCTAATAAGAACTCACAAATATGTAGGAGTTTCTTTTGGAGTTTTGGAGGGGATGAAGGAGCATTTTTCATTTCTGAGATGAATGTACAAACAATTTCCCTGAGACAGTTCTGTTTGCCGATGGCCTCCGTTGATGTGGCCACCTGACTGTGATTAGGAAGGCGCCCCCTCTGGCCTCTGAGCCCCTGGGGGGGCCTTTCCCTTGGGTGTGGAGAAAAGAATACCTTCTTTGATAAGGAGTATTCTTCTTTCCTCCTTAATTTCTATTACGGAAATTTTTTAAAACATGCAAAAATTATCAATACATGGCCAATCTTATTTCATCTACTCTCAAGTTATTTTGAAGCAAATCATTATTGAAAAAAATTTCCAGCAACCCAGACCATCAGCAAAGGAAACAGTGTCCTAGGAAAGTTGTTTTCACATTCATTTTTGGAATAAAAAATGCTCCTTCATCCTCCATCTCTGGCAATTATTTCAATGAATTTTTAAAAATATGGAATAGGCAATCACCACACATGTCTGCCTTAACAAGTCTTCTTTATGGATTCAGATAATGTTTCAGTTTTAGATACTGGCCCTAATACGCTAAGAGCCAGTAAACTTCTGTCACAAACGTACCACTATAGAAAGGGATGGTAAGACACATTACGTACGTGACTTTTAAGAATGATTTCAGTGACCTCAGGAGATTTCATGTAATCACAAAGCCCAAGGATTTATCATTTTGCAACATGTGTATTTTGCTTGTTGCAATAACAGGCATGGAGTGGAAAAGAGAAGGATGAGGTGTAAAGGGCCTTTTCATGGCGTCTAGAACAGTAGTCCTCAACTTAGGTTGCATATTAGAATCACCTGGGGAGCTTTTAAAAATTCTGATACCCAGGGCTACTCCATTCAATTAGTTCAGAATCTCTGGGGTGGGTCCCAGGCATCAGCTTTTTAAAAAATTTCCCAGATGATTCCTACGTGCAGCCAGGTTTGAAAACTTATGATTTTTCTGTGGAAAGTGTGGTCTTTGAGCTTATTAGAAAGGCAGAATCTCAGGCCTCACCCCAGACCTACTGAATTAGAGTCTGCATTTTAACAAGATCCAAGGTCATTCTCTGGATAATAAAGTGTGAGAAGCTCTGACTTAGATGCAGGGGTTAGTAAACATTTTCTGTAAAGGGCCATACAAGAAACACTGCAGGCTTTGTGGGCCACATGGTGTCTGTTATAAGTTCTCAGCCCTGCCACTGTAGTATAAAAGCAGCCACAGACAATATGTAAATGAATGAGCATGAGTGTGCTCCAATAAGATCTTATTTACAAGAAGAGATGGTTTGCCAACCCTTTATCATAGCACACAGGCATATTTAGAAACAGCCCCCCTTTTGTTTTTTGGTGAGGAAGATTTGCCCTGAGCTAACATCTGTGCCAAGCTTCCCCTATTTTGTATGTGGGACGCCACCACAGCATAGCTGACAAGGGTGTAGTCCACAGCCAGGACCGGAACCCACGAACCTGGGCCACTGAAGCAGAGTGCACGGAACTCAACCACTACACCACCGGGCTGGCCTAGAAACAACCCATTGTCATAATAATTCAATTAAAAACTTTAACAAAAAGCACCCATGATAAACAATATGAATTAAGTGAAATAACTTGAATTTTACCTAAATTGAAAAATATATTGAGAAACAGTGTAGAGTAAGATGTAAATAATTCTACTTCTTTTTACATTTAGTTTCAATTGCTCACCACAAATTCACAAGAAAATAATTTTGGTCTATGTTAACCAATCCTGAGGTCCTCACTAATAGAAAAAAATTTTTACTTAGGAAATGTGTGTGTGTGGGGGGGTCTGGCCCTGTGGCTGAGTGGTTAAGTTCATGCACTCTGCTTTGGCAGCCCAGGGTCTCACTGGTTTGCATCCTGTGCACTGACCTAGCACCGCTCATCAGGCCATGCTGAGGTGGTGTCCCACATAGAGGAACTGGAAGAACCGACAACTGGAATATACAACTATGTACTGGGGGGCCTTGAGGAGAAGAAGAAATAAAAAAAAAAAGAAGATTGGCAACAGATGTTAGCCGAGGGCCAATCTTTTGAAATAAAAAAAGGAGATGTGTGCAAATATGCATGTGTAAAAGGTACATGGTTTTTAAATAAAACTTAATGATTTATAAATCTGTGAGAAAGGGACACAAAATGTCTTTTGTGGTATACTGAAAGTAGTACACTGAAATTTTGTAATATGGAATTTTTAAAAGAAACATTAAAGATATAATACCTAGTTTTAAGACTAATTTTTACGTGTCGTATCTGCACAGTTCTCATGGCCTCTGGAAGAATAGTTTTGTAATACATGTTGGAACTTCACTCGTTTGTCAATGATGTGAGTGACTGACAACATATTAAGCCCTGGGCTGCAGCATTTGCTGATTTCTGTATTACAGATACTTCTACCAGGGCTGATGTTAACCTACCAACCTGACGTCATTGAACGTGGAGCTGGGAACAGATGGGCAGTGACACACCGTGATATAGTATTTCCATAATCTCAAGAGGAGAGATAAGAGGAAAATGTAGTAAAATAATTAAGAAGTGATTGGTTTTGAGTATTGCTCTTGTGTTTAATGCAAGTTATTTAATTGTAAGTATATATAATTTAATTTTCAAATTGCTGTTTACCAACTGGCTCATAAAACTCATCACAATTTAACAATCAGCTTTAAGGGCCAGCACAGCAAATACAGAAATAGTTTATTCCTTTATTTCCCAAACTACTATTTTAAAAATATGATTTACTCTGAAGGACACAGGAAGTGTTTGGTACTTACCAAGAAGAGGAGGTAGTGGAGGCAACGTAGGTAACTTAATGAGCCCCAAAAGTTTCCCTCCAAAGATGGCACAATAGAACAGGATTATAATTCCAAATAGGTTTCCTCCAGGAAGACATTCACTGCCAGTAATTGACCACACTACAGCCCACAGAAGAACAAGGATGGTAACTGAAATAAACCAGGAAAACTTCTATCAATAAGTTGTCATATGTCGGTTTTGATATAATCTAAAAGTTTTTAAAAATAAATACTGAATACACATACAAATATTTACAACCATGTGTAAGTTTTGAAGAACACCAGTGATATGAACAACTGGGTAATTACCAACCATCTGAAGAAATAGGATACTACCAGTGCCTTGAAGGCACCTCTGTGTTCCTCTTAATCCCATCCCCCATCGCCTTCCACACTGCTACAACTACTACCTTGAACTTTTTTTCTTTTTACCATTCCCTTATTATTCTTTTTAATTTTACTATAAATATATCAGTAGTTAATAAAAAGAGAAACAATCACTATCTTTAACCTCTTCACAGGAGCATGAGAATACTTGAACAACCACACTCCCCTATTTTAGCTCTGCCTTGAATTAAACATTAGCATTGTTTCTCTTCTATGTTGACGTTTGTTTAGAATTACTCAGATACTTACCTTTTTGGGGGGGCCATCATTCATTGTGGCACCTCAAACCTTTCCTCTGGGACAATCATCTGGTTACCTGAAGTATTTGCTTTAGTAGAGGCATTTCTGTTAGAATGCAAAATATGTTTCCCTGTTTCAAAAACCTTGTGTTCTACAAAATCAGACACTGAAAACAAAAAGACTTATGGGAAAAACAGAGTTGGAGCAGACGACCCAAAACTCAAAACTCAAAACTTGTGACCAAAGCACTAAAAAACAGTAACAATTCTAATACAGTATCAGCACAGTTAAATCTCTACTGACATCGCATCTAAAGTCAGTCTCTTCTTTGCAGACTTAAACCCTGGAACCACACTTCCTTTTTCCCGAGATGTAGAATCTTGAGGGCATTTGCTTTAAATAGAGAGCAGCTCCATCAAAATCTTATGCAGATTGTAGCTTATTCATCAAACAAAGGTTTGTTTGTTTTTAACTGAGGGAAAAGTGTTGGCAGCTTCTTCACCTGTACTGTCAGCTTCTTCATCCACGTGTGGTTTCATTAGATAGCTTAACATTGTGGGAAGTTTAAAAAGTCTTTGAAGCCCCTAAACCAGCAACTAACTGCCCAAAAAGAACGCACTTTCACAGAGATTTCAGCTTTTTAAAAGGTCCTCAAGTTGATAAGGCTTTATCTTTAATTGTAAGAAAACATCTATCTGATTTTTGTTTTCAATTCACTTTGTATTCACTTGCTATTGCTTGATGATGAAAAATACTAAGGTGACAGGAAAAATTATGTACAAAAATGCAAATTCCATCTGGCACTCACACAATTCCCTCTTTACCATCGCATAAGAGCTAATTGATGGTACAGAAACTCTCTGTAGCAAAGCATGTTATGTTTCTCATAAGGCTCTGTTGGTAGTAAAGGCTTAGTTTTGTCTGAAATTATCTTCATTTTCATTCTTAAGACAGAGTTTTTCTGCATATACAATTCTAGGTTGAGAGTTACTTTCTCTCAGGTCCTTGAAAATATTACTCTTTGGCTTTCTGGCTTTCATTGCTGCTTTTACGTCTAATTTCTGCTTTTTTAGGGAATTCTTTTTCTTTGGCTGTTTTTAAGATTTTTTCCTTTTCTTTGGTTTTCTGCAATTTCAGTTTGATGTATTTAGGTATGACTTCCTTTCGGTTTGCTTGGGATTTAAGTTTTTCACTAATTCTGGAAAATTCTCAGTCTTCATTTCTTCAAATATTTCCTCTTCTCCATTCTCTATTCTCTTTTTCTGGAACTAAGATCAGACAGTCATACTCTTCTCCATGTTGCTATCCCTCATTTTCACATTTTCCATCTTTGTGTGAACTGCATTCTAGATAATCTCTTCAGATCTCTTACTAGTTCACCAATTCTCTTGTCACTTAACCCACTGCTTCATCTATCCACTGAGTTTTACATTTCAATTACTGTACTATATCTTTCATTTCTAGAAATTCGACTTGGTCGTTAGCAAAATGTTTGTTTATTTTTTAAAAATAGTTCCTTGTTTTGTACTTATATTTGCTATCTCCTCTTTAATTTCTTTACAGATACCAAAAATATTTTCTATTTTCTGATAATGCAAATTTTTGAAATCTCTGTTTCCTTGTGCATGTTGTGATCTTTTAAAATTTGTTGTGACAGTGACCTCTTCCTTGGAACTTTACCTTTGGGGATTGTTGGAGCCTTAGGTTGAATGTGAGTTTTCCTGGATCGGATCTGCATTTGCTTCTACCATGTGCTTAGAAGCTTCCAATCTGGGATCACTTTTAGATATATTTTCAGCTTGTGTTTTTTATGTGAATTTGGAGCACAGATCAGCATGGAGTTACACATTTTTAGTGGGACGCTCCTCTCCCCCAGCCAGCACCATAGTTGAGATAGGTGTGGGTGCAGGCCCCATCTGCAGCTGCCACGCTGGGCTCCAGCTTTGTGTGGGTGAGGGAGGATGAATGCTCCTGAGACTTCTGCCCACCTGGACCAGCTCCAGCGCAGCCCCCTATGCTCTCAGGGCCTCAGAATGACTCTCAAGCTCACAGGTGTTTTGCAGAAGCCTCCAGGGTGAAGGCCAGCTTGAGTGCATATTTATCTCCTCTGCTCAGTTTGGTTTTGGTGTCCAATGACTTCCTGTTTTCTTCACAGAAAAAAGGTACATTTAAAAAGACTTAAAATACTGTTTTCATCTTGGCATAAGTGAGAGAATTGTTCACTGAATCTTGTCTACCATACTGCTAGAGACTGAATCTAATGCCCCAGTTTTTACATCCTCACAGAATTCTTCCTGATTTTCTAGGCTTATGATGATGTTACAATGAAATAAATAACTTAAGGCCTTCAGTATTTTCCAGTTGGCTATAGGGGCTGAAATTTCTATACAGTATTGAAGGTATAATGGGAAAGTAGGAATTACCAGCTACTAAATTTTACTGTATCACAGCATGAACCTGATTTTATACTAAATTCAGCAAGGTAGTTTTCTACTTCAAGACCACTTTTAAAAAAAATCTCTAATTTTCCTTTCCTCTCCCATACTCAAAATTCAGTTCTAAATACACAGTAAATATATGTGTATAAGGTTTCTCTAAATCATCTTTAATTTAGTTAATAATTTACTTCTCATTTATGATTTTGGAAAATCATTTTTTCACATGTAAGATTGACTTCTTAAGACAAATACTTATGTATTCTGAATGGGCACAGGAAGGAGTATAGGAGAAAGCCCTCTTGTGAGCCTCAGGAACAGAAGTACAGAAAACAAGAGAAGAGGTGCTCACACACGTGAGTCCACTTCTCAGGCAGCTGATGGACAACGATTACAGAACTCAAAACAGTGAGTCTCCAGACCACATCGTTCATTTACACCTTTCCTATGTCAATCTGTATCAGTTTTCCTGTAAATGTTTTAACTAGAAATGTGCCATAATTTGAAGGGTAAAAGTTTAAAAAAATAATAAAAAGGACAGAAAAGGTATTAAATTATCTGTTGCCTTATGAACTAGTGTACATTTTGGAACCTGGTTTTCTCCATGTGTTTTAAATAAAGTTTGAGATTTTTTTCTCATGCTAGTTTAGAAAATTAACTAATTTCAGTAAAAACATATCCAGAGTCTAAAGTATAACATACCATTGTTCCAGTTGAGAATGGTAAAATGTCTTTCATTTTCATTTCGTGAGCTTCAGAGCGTACATACACACACAGGTACATTCACACACTTCTTTTTTGAACAAAAAACAGCATTACTGAATCTGAACATCCATTTATTAATCAAATTGATATCAGCTTAATGTTTGGCTGCCTCCAAAGACCAAATCCATTCCTAAAAGACAAATATACCCCAACTCTAACAATATCCAAAATTGTGCTGAGATAAATTCTCAAGGAAAAATCTTCCAAATATTTTTTTTTTTAAATTGAGATTCATAATAGTTTGCATCATTGTGAAATTTCAGTTGTACATTATTTCTTGTCTGTCACCACATAAGTGCTTCCCTTCATCTCGTGCCCACCCTCCAGCCCCCTTCCCCTGGTAACCACTGAACTATTTTCTTTGTCCATGTGTTTGTTTATGTTCTGCATATAAGTGAAATCATATGGTGTTTGTCTTTCTTAGTCTGGCTTATTTCGCTTAGCAAATAATACCCTGCAGGTCCATCCATGTTGTTGCAAATGGGAAGATTTTGTCTTTTTATGGCTTAGTAGTATTCCATTGTATATATGTACCACATCTTCTTTATCCAGTCATTGGTCGTTGCGTACTTGGATTGTTTCCATGTTTGGCTATTGTGCATAGCGCTGCAATGAACACAAGGGTGCATATGTTACTTTGGATTGTTGATTTCAAGTTGTTTGGGTAGATACCCAGTAGTGGCATAGCTGGGTCACATGGTAGTTCTATTTTTAGTTTTTTGAGGAATCTCCATACTGTCTTGCATAGTGGCTGCACCAGTTTGCATTCCCGCCAGCAGTGGATGAGGGTTCCCTTTTCTCTACATCCTGTCCAACATTTGTTGTTTTTGGTCTTGGCAATTACAGCCATTCTGACTGGTGTAAGGAGATATCTCATTGTAGTTTTGATTTGTATTTCCCTAACAATTAGTGATGTTGAGCGTCTTTTCACGTGCCTGTTGGCCATCTGTATATCTACCTTTGAAAATGTCTGTTCATATCCTCTGCCCACTTTTTGATCGGGTTGTTTTTTTTTTTTGTTGAGGTGTGTGAGTTCTTTATGTACTTTGGATATCAACCCCTTGTTTGATAAATGATTTGCAAATATTTTCTCCTAGTTGGTGGGTTGTCTTTTCATTTTGTTGATGGTTTCCTTTGCTTTGTAGAAGCTTTTTAGTCTGATGTAGTCCCATTTGTTACCTTTTTCTTTTGTTCCCCTTACCCGAGTAGACACGGTATTCAAAAAGATGTGGCTAAGACCAAAGTCAAAGAGTGTACTGCCTGTTTTTTCTTGTAGGGGTTTTACGGTTTCAGTTCTTACATTCAAATCTTTAATCCATTTGGAGTTAATTTTTGTGTGTGGTGAAAGATAATGGTCTACTTTCATTCTCTTGCATGTAGCTGTCCAGTTTTCCCAACGCCATTTATTGAAGAGACTTTCCTTTCTCCATTCTTTGCTCCTTTGTCAAAGATTAACTGTCCATAGATGTGTGGTTTTATTTCTGGGCTTTCAATTTTGATCCATTGATCTGTTTGTTTTGGTGCCACTACCACGCTGTTTTGATTACTGTAGCTTTGTAGTATGTTTTAAAGTCAGGGTTGTGATACCTCCAGCTTTGTTCTTTTTTCTCAGGATTGCTTTGGCTATTTGGGGTCTTTTGTTGTTTCATATAAATTTTTGAATTCTTTGTTCTATTTTTGTGAAGAATGTCATTGGGATTCTGATTGGGATTGCACTGAATCTGTAGATTGCTTTAGGTAGTATGGACATTTTGACTATGTTTCTTCTTCCAACCCATGTGCATGGAAAATCTTTCCATTTCTTTACATCTTCCTCAATTTATTTCAGTAATGACTTATAGTTTTCAGTGTACACATCTTTCACCTACTTGGTTAAGTTTATTTCTAGGTATTTTATTCTTTTTCTTGCAGCTGTAAATGGGATTGTATTCTTGATTTCTTTTCCTGCTAGTTCATTGTTAGCGTATAGGAATGCAACTGATTTTTTAAAATTGATTTTGTACCCTGCAACTTTGCTGTAGTTGTTGATTATTTCTAGGAGTTTTCTGGTGGATTCTTTAGGGTTTTCTATATATAGAATCACATCATCTACAAATAGTGAAAGTTTCACTTCTTCCTTTCCAATTTGGATTCCTTTTCTTTTTCTTGCCTAACTGCTCTGGCCAAAACCTCCAGTAATATGTGGAATAAGAGTGGTGAGAGTGGGCACCATTGTCTCGTTCCTGTTCTCAGAGGAATGTCTTTCAGTTTTTCCCCATTGAGTATGATGTTGGCTGTGGGTTTGTCATATATGGCCTTTATTATGTTGAGGTAATTTCCTTTAATACCCATTTTATTGAGAGTTTTTATCATAAATGGATGTTGGCTCTTGTGAAATGCTTTCTCTGCATCTATTGAGATGATCATGTGATTTTTATTCCTCATTTTGTTAATGTGGTGTATCACACTGATTGATTCATGGATGTTGAAGCATCCCTGCATCCCTGGAATGAATCCCACTTGATCATGGTGTATGATTCTTTTAATGTATTGCTGTATTCAGTTTGCCAATATTTTGTTGAGGATTTTTGCATCTAAGTTCATCAGTGATATTGGCATGTAGTTTTCCTTCTTCGTGTTGTCTTTGTCTGGTTTTGGTATCAGGGTAATGTTGGCCTCACAGAATGTGTTAGGAAATGTTCCCTCTTCTTCAATTTTTCAGAATAGTTTGAGGAGAATAGGTACTAAATCTTCTTTGAATGTTTGGTACAATTCTCCAGAGAAGCCATCTGGTCTTGGACTTTTGTTTTTTGGGAAGTTTATGATTACTCTTTCAAGCTCTGTACTTGTGATTGGTCTGTTCAGATTCTGTTTCTTATTGATTCAGTTTTGGGAGGTTATATGAGTATAGGAATCCATCCATTTCTTCTAGGTTATCAAATTTGTGGGCATACAGTTTTTCACAATAGTCTCTTATAATCCTTTGTATTTCTGCCGTATCTGTTGTAATTTCTCTTTCATTTCTAATTTTATTTATTTGAGCCTTCTCTCTTTTTTTCTTGTTGAGTCTGGCTAAGGTTCTGTCAATTTTGTTTATCTGCTCAAAGAACCAGCTGTTAGATTCATCAATCCTTTTTACTGCTTTTTTAGTCTATATTTCATTTATTTCTGCTTTGATGTTTATTATTTCCCTCCTTCTGCCGACTTTGGGCTTTATCTGTTCTTCTTTTTCTAGCTCTGTTAGCTGTATGTTAAGATTACTTATTTGAGATTTTTCTTGCTTGTTGAAGTGGGCCTGTGTTGCTATGAATTTCCCTCTCATGACTGCTTTTGCTGCATCCCATAAGAATTGGTATGTTGTATTTTCATTTTCATTTGTCTCCAGTTATTTTTTAATTTCCTCTTTGATTTCTTCAATGATCCAATGGTTGTTCAATAGCATGTCCACATATTTCCGACTTTCCCAGTTTTGTTCTTGTGGTTGATTTCTAGCTTCCTAGCATTGTGGTCAGAAAAGATGGTTGGGATGATTTCAATCTTCTTGAATTTATTGAGGCTGGCCTTGTTATCCAACATATGGTCTATCTTTGAGAATGTTCCATGGGCACTTGAGAAGAACGTATATTCTGCTGTTTTTGGATGGAATGCTCTATATATGTCCATTAACTCCATCTGGTCAAGTGTTTCATTTAAATCTGCAATTTCCTTGTTGAATTTCTGTCTGGATGATCTGTCCCTTGAAGTAAGTGTGGTGCTGCGGTCCCCTACTGTGATTGTGTTGCTCTTAATTTCTCCCTGTAGGTCTGTTAATAATCGCTTTATGTACTTTGGTGACCCTGTGCTAGGTGCATATATATTAATAAGTGTTATGTCCTCTCGATGGAATTTCCCTTTTATCGTTAAATACTGCCCCTCCTTGTCTCTCATTGTCTTTTTTAACTTGAAGTCTGCCTTGTCTGATAAAAAGTATGGCAACCCCTGCTTTCTTTTGTTGGCCATTAGCTTGAAGTATTGTCTTCCATCCCTTCACTCTAAGCCTATGTTTGTCTTTGTAGCTGAGGTGCGTTTCCTGGAGGCAGCATATTGTTGGGTCTTGTTTTTTAATCCATCCAGCTACTCTATGTCTTTTGATTGGAGAGTTCAGTCTATTTACATTTAGAGAGATTATTGTTATATGAGGGCTTAATGCTGCCATTTTATCTCGTTTTCTAGTTGTTCTATGTTTCCACTGTTTCTCTTCCTTTGCATTTCTGACTGCCATTTCATTTTGTTGGTTTTCCAAGAGGGATTTCTCAGTTCTCTCTCTTTGTGAATTGTGGTTTTGCTCTGATTTTTTTGTTTAGTGGTTACCGTGAGGATTGTATCAAAGATATTGGAGATGAGACAGTCCATTTTCTCATAGCCTCTTATCGCCATTAACCTAAGCAAGTTCCTTCCATTTCCTCTCCCCTTCTGGGTAATTGCTGTTACACAATGCTCTGTTTTTAATTTCCTGAGTTTGTGGCTAAGTTGAAGTGTTTATCATTGCTTCTGATGCTTTCTTTCCCTTTCTCTTTTAAGTTGTAATTGAGTCTTTACCTTCCTATTCTGGTAGAGAGCTGCAGGTTTCTGATCATGTCTGTCTATTTACCTTCTTGCTCAGAGCTTTGTAGACCTTCGCCTTTTTGTTGCCAGTGTGAGGGCATCTTTAATTATTTCTTGTAGGGGAGGTCTTGTGGCAGTGAACTCCCTCAGCTTTTGTTCATCCGGGAAAGCTTTCACTTCTCTATTGTATCTGAGGAAAAGTTTTGCTGGATAGAGTATTCTTGGCTGAAAGTTTTTGTCTTTCAGTATTTTGAATATATTATTCCATTCTCTCCTAGCCTGTGAGGTTTCTACTGAGAAATCTGCTGAAAGCCTGACGGGGCTTCCTCTGTAGGTTATCTTCTTGTACCTTGCTGCTCCTAATATTCTTTGTTTATCCCAAACTTTTGCCGTTTTTACTATTATATGCCTTGGAGAGGGTCTTTTCACATTGATAAAGTTGCGCATACGATTAACTTCGTTTATCTGTAAATCTGAAACCATCCCCATGTTTGGGAAGTTCTCAGCAATTATTTCTTTGAATAAGCTCTCTGCTTCTTTCTCCCTCCCTTCTCCCTCTGGGATACCTATAATCCTTATGTTGCTTTTCCTAATTGAGTCAGATATTTCTTGAAGAATTCCTTCATTTTGAAAAAATCTTAGTTCTGTCTCCTCCTCCACCTGTAGAATTTTTACATTTTTATCCTCAAGAAGACTAATTCTTTCCTCCATAAGATCAATTCTATTTCTTAATGATTCTAGATTATTATTTGTGTTTTTCATATCCAGAATTTCTGCTTGATTTTTTTTATAGTTTTAATCTCTTTGGTGAAGAGATCCATTTTGTTGCTGGGCTCCTTGAACTGTCTTTCTGTGTTTTCTTGTAAATCGTTGAGTTTCCTTATGATGGCTATTTTGAATTCTCGGTCATTTAGCTTGTATATTTCTGTATCTTCCATGTTGGTTTCTGGAGAATTGTCATTTTCCTCCTGGTCTGAATTGTTGCTGCAGTTTCTCATGGTGTTTGATGAACTAATCTTTTGTTGTGGCATTTGTGGTATTCTTAGGATGCAGATTCCCCCTGTTACCGCTAGCGGGGAGCAGGAGTAGTGTTTCTGGCCGTACCCCATCTGCTGGAAGCTGTGGGGGTATTATGGGTGCTTGCCCCAGCCTGGGATGCATTCAGGCACTTGTGTGGACTGTCCTTGTCAGGCGGGGCTTCCTCACTAGGCTAGGGCCACTCTTTGGTGCCTCAGGGGCACTCTGAGCTCCCCCTCTCCACCGGAAAGTGATCACCAGTGGGCTCAAAGCTACCTCACCTATTCCCACAGCTGCCTGGGACATGTTCCCTCTTTGGGAGCACTCATGTGTGCCTGGAAGTGTTTGTCCCAGCACAAAAATCTGCTGAGGTCCCTTATGATCCACAGTCCGTGGTGCTACTGAGCTTGGTGGGCAGGGCTTCCAGGCAGAGACCTGAGCTATGGCTGCTCCTTGACAGCCCTGGGGCATGGTGGGCTCCCCCTCCCCGCCAGGAAAGTAAGTGCATGTGGGTTCAAAGCTGCCACACCTATTCCCACAGTTGCCTGGACTGGTTACCTCTTTGGGAGCACAGCTGCACTGTGAGCATTCATGCACACCTGCGAAGTATTTGCCCCAGCTTGGAAATCTGCTGAGGTCCCTGTTTACGATCTGCAGTCCGTGGGGCTGCTGAGCTTGGTGGTCAGGGCTTCCCTGCTGGGACCTGGGCTATGGCTGCTCCTTTACCGCACAGGGGTGTGGTGGGCTCCCTCTCTCCACTGGGAGATCAACCACGAGTGCAGGCTAAGGGTTACCGCCGCCTCCTCTTATGGTTGCCCTGCTGCGTGTTCCCACTTTCCAGGTGCTTGCACCAGGTTGGAGTGTTCGTGTTGCATGCACAGGGTTAGCGGGGAGAACAGGGTGTGCTCACCTGTCTCCATCACTTCCTGGGGGGCCAGTCCACCCACCCTCAGATTTATAGCTGCGTGTGTCTCTCAGGCATCCTGTTGTGCTGTGTGGGTTTCCTCTGTTGGTCAGTAAGTGTCCATTTAGTTATAACTCAAAAGGGAGAGCGAGGAAGGGACTAGCTCACTCAGCCATATTGCTGACGTCACTCCTCCCAAATGTTTTAAGTAATAGCAGCTCTATGGGAATAAATTGAATTGCAAACGAGGATTCTTCCTTATAAAATGATGTGACATTTGGAAGTGTAGCTGTGTTGGCTTAAACCTTAGTTGCATTACTTAACAGTAATAACAACCAACATTTATGTAATGCTTTTCTGTTTACAACTGATTTCTCAATCACTTTTCTCATTGGAGGTCTAACATAATCCTGTGAGATTACTCTGACGCAGAAGAGGAAAAGGTCCTTGATCTCTGCTCTTTTCCTCTTTCTGACAGCTGGAATGGTGGTGACCACAGTGCTCTTGGAAGCCCTCCATGTTGAAGATGGTGGAGCTTTTCAGCCTGGGCCCCTAGTGACTGTGTGGAATAAAGACACATACCATTGTGAATTGTTCACCCAGTAACTTTTTTTTTTCTTTTCAGAAGGGAAGCCCACCCGTTTCTACTCTCCCCTTTTTTTCTTTAAGATTTTATTTTTCCTTTTTCTCCCCAAAGCCTCCTGGTACATAGTTGTGTATTTTTAGTTGTAGGTCCTTCTAATTGTGGCATGTGGGACGCCGCTCAGTGTGGCTTGATGAGTGGTGCCATGTCTGCGCCCAGGATCTGAACTGGTGAAACCCTGGGCCACCAAAGTGGGGCTTGCCAACTTAACCTCTCGGCCATGGGGCCGACCCCTCTTTTTTTTTTAAATATGGTTTTAAGGTATCCTTTTTTTGGTGAGAAAGATTGGCCCTGAGCTACCATCTGTTGCCAATCTTCCTCTTTTTTCTTGTTTTTTTCCTCCTCAAAGCCCCAGTACGTAGTTGTATATCCTAGTTGAAGATCTTTCTAGTTCTGCTGTGTGGGACACTGCCTCAGCATGGCTGGATGAGGGGTGCTACGTCTGCACCCACGATCCGAATGGTGAAACCCTGGGCTGCTGAAAGGGAGCATGTGAACTTAACCAGTACACCACCTGGCTGACCCCACCTAGTAGTTTTTATGTGTGAGAGAAATAAACTTCTTTTTGTCCTTTAAACCATATTATTTGAAATCTTTCATTATATGACAACTTCATCTTTTACCATCTTTCTGAATTCACCCGTACCATTTACATACCATTTGTTATCACTCTATCCAGTAAACCATGTGGAGGCAAGCAAATGTTTGTCTCAGTCTTTGCAAATGAGTTGATTCAGTTGGTGTTTCCTGCAGCCTTTTTTCACTGCTACTCAATAGGTTACTTCCTTCTGTTGGTTCATTTCCCTCTGTACCTTTGAGGTTCATAACTGTCTCCTCCTGTGTTTAAAGCAATTAAAAAAATACTTAAAACTGTACATTTGCTGTCCATTTTTATACTCACTGAGCCACCACATCACGAATAAAATTTCCATTATTAGAATTAAGGGTAACAGTTCATAGGGGAAATATACAGCTTCATTTCTAGCTAATCAGCTACTGCTTGGAACAAGAACTCTCTTAGGGGTGTTTACCACTGAGTCACTATTGTAGCATTATAAATGCCTGAGTCACATACAATGTCATTACATTTGCAATACTGTTTAAAAATTAGCCTATTTAAGATATGATTCAAAGCAATAGTTGGTAAATATATCAAAGTGGTTCAGAAAAAAAATAACTATCTGTGATGAAAAACAATTCACATTCATTCATCTACTTAAATTTAAGCAATAAAAACAGAGAGGGAAGAAACCAGAAGCATTCTAGGGTTTAGGCTGCGAACACAAAGCATTTCACAGGCTCTCTATTTCTGCAGTTTTATGTAGGGCTAGCTGCTAAAATGACTGGGAAAATTGGTAGTCACACCTACTGTACAAGCTTGGGGATTAAGAATGGGAGAATTGTTAACTGAGTGACAGAGAACGAAGAGGACACGTTGCTATCATAGATTTGGAAGTCCCTTCCTTAAGGAAATGGTTGAGACGGTCTACACTTGATCACAGATTTACCTGGGTTTCTTGATCCGTAGAGGCTATGTTATTCATCTCTGTGGATGGTGCCAAATCTTCATGTTCAATTGTCTTATCTTCATTCTCCATGATTGATAATTAAGAGTAAGATGATAGAGGGAAAAGGAACAAGATCTGTTCTGAAGGAGAAACAGTATAGATATAGAATAGCAATTTGGGATTTAAATAAATGAATCAGACAGCAATTTGAGCCATTTAAAGGAATGAATTGTACTTATTTTTCCCCTTAGAACTCTGAATGGCTAAGATATTTTAGATTATTCTTAACTTTCAATTGCTAATCTTTTCTTTGATTACAATATATTATCCTATTGCTTATCTACCTTTTTATCTCTCTTAAAAAAGCCCTTGTTGACCATCATATGTTCATGATTTCTCTCCCATCCTGTTTTTTGAGTTATACTTTACACATTCCAGGCAATATTACTGTTAAATTGTCCTCTGTAATGGGCCAACTTGATGAAGCAGGAAAGCTCCAGGTAATTTTCCAATGTTGATAGAGGAAATGAGTCACCAAAGAGAAATCTATGGACTCCATCATTTTCAGAGAAACCAGAGTCACTAATTCCTGCCCGGCTCTTATTTCTGAATTAAAGTAAAAAAATACAACATTGATTGAGTAGCCACAATGTCTTAGACACTATAAGTGCTATGGTAGTCTCCTGCTGGTTATTATGGGTAACTCAAAGATTGCCAAAACACATTCTTTGTTTTCCATAGGCTTATGGTATGCCAGGAAACATAAACTTATACCAAGTAACTAAAAACTTGTAGGGCAGACCTACAAGGTTGGCTTCGTAAACACCCACTTCAACCTTTTCTCCCCTGGCTGCCCAGGCTATAGAGGCTGAAAAGCCACATAATCCAATTCTTAGCCATGTTTGCAGCTAGAGGTAGCCATGTGTCCCAGCTCTATGTAATGAGACATAAGTGGGAGTCCCTGGGAAGGGCTTTCATTCCCAAATAATAAGGGAAGGACTTTTGAGAATCATACTGTTTACTTTTCACCTCTAACATTTCCCTTTCTCCTTCCTTGGATGTAGATACACTACCTGGGGGACAGCAGCCCTCTTTCCACCAAGAGAATAAAAAGCCTTATACCAAAGAGAGTACAGAAGTGGAGTGGGTTCCCTGATGACATCCTTGAGTTGCTGCATCAGTCTTGGGCTGCCAAGCTTTGAGGTAATGGTTTAAACCACTATTAGTCAAGTTTTCTTTTTACTAGTAACCAAAGTTATTCCTAATGCAACATGTATGATGAATATTATAGTAGAGGTACAAACTACAAACCTAGGTAGGACCAAAGGAAAAATTATGTAAGATAAGGGAAAATCTAATTCAACACATATTTAAGTGCCTAATATGTGCCAG
Source organism: Equus asinus (assembly GCF_041296235.1). Lineage (NCBI taxonomy): Eukaryota > Metazoa > Chordata > Mammalia > Perissodactyla > Equidae > Equus > Equus asinus. The sequence continues at coordinate 116,706 of NW_027225277.1, forward strand.
GCACTATGCTAGGCCATAAAGACAAAGATTAATTAGACAGGACTCCTGCCTCAAGGAATCATTTTCTGTTTAACAAAGTGCCAAGATGTTTGAATTTAAAATTTCAAAGAAAATTATATCCTTTCCACCACGACCACCATCACCACCACCATTTTTCTTCCTTACAAAACACAGTGTTAGCCAGAAAGGCATCTCAAAGAAACTTCAGCTTGATTTTTATTATGTATAATAAACATATGCATATATGATGACATATTATATATATGTATATATAATTTTTTGAATTAAAAAACTTATTCCAAAATTTAGACTCATAATGAGAAAGAACAGCATTTTGACAGGAAAATGTTGGGCTCAGAAAACCCTTGTCTTAAGGGCATAGAAGCATGAAAGCCAGTGGGGTGTGAGGGAAACTTTGCTGCTCCCACTTTGCATGTAGGAGGAGGCTGAGAGTAACGGGGGAGGAGGGTAGAGATTTGGAATATCACGTCCAAAACCATGGGGCTTGGCCTTTACCCTCTGTAGAGAATGACCCTTCATCTCAGAGTAAGTGACCAGGTCTGCTGGCTCTGGAGTTGGACAAACCTGGGTCTGAAGTTCAGCTCCATCATATACCAAATCGCTTAGCCTCTTTCTAACTAATTCCTTATCTACAAAATGGAGACAAGAGTAGTTCCAACCATGCACACGATAAGCATCCAACAGTGTTGGTTATAAGCCACTCATATTCCTTCTCTCTAATTATCATAAATCTCTAAGAATCCTTCTGCTTTTCCTATTAACCTTGAAGAATTTATTACTTAAGCCCATTGATTTTCTTTGACCATATTTTTTACTTCTTTCTGTCAAGGCCAGCTTCTTGATTAGGTGGATGTAACACTCACCACTGTCATTTCTTCACCTTTTTCTTTAGTAGAATTACATAGAAACTCTTGGGCAGCGCCACTAGAACTACCTCCACCAAATTCTCAAAATCAGCCAATTATGCTACTTACGAAGAGTATTTTTAAACAGCCAACAAGTACAACTGATTATTTCTAGTAGAGATAAACTATTGACTAAAATGAAGCCTTTGAGAATTTATTTTATTAATGTTATTCTGGTCCTTTTTAACATAAATGATCAAAACTTGGTGTGTTGCACAGTATATGATATTTGTGGAAATACATAGTTTTGTGTTTCAAAAAAATTTCCCTATTCTCCCCTAAACTCCACCATGAATGCTAAACTACTTATCTGCAATCAGAGCAGTATTACAAAGAGGAAAGGTAAAATAAAATGCCAGTCTTTTAGTAAGTCCAGTAAAGCAACTTACAGCTGCTCAGCTTTGTTTATTCTCTGCTGTTTTCATTTCCAAAAGAACACGTAAGCTATCGTCAGAAACCCACTTAAATTTAGAAAAATCACAAAAATGTAACTTTTACTTAAAGCAACCGTGTTCATGGCATTTACTGTTCATAGTCATTGGATCTTAAAATTACAATAGTATATCACCTATTAAGAAAGCAGTTTTGGCAAAGAAATCAGAAAATATGCAGAAATGACTTTTTTTTAAAGACTGGCACCTGAGCTACCAACTGTTGCCAATCTTTTTTTTTTTTTTTTCTGCTTTTTAACTCCCCAGATTCCCCCAGTATACAGTTGTATATTTTAGTTGTGGGTCCTTCTAGTTGCAGCATGTGGGACGCTGCCTCAGCGTGGCCTGATGAGCAGTGCCATGTCTGCACCCAGGATCTGAACCAGCGAAACCCTGGGCCGCCGAAGCAGAGCGTGTGAACTTAACCACTCGGCCACAGGGCTGGCCCCCAGAAATGACTTTTGAAGGGCCAAAAGAAATGTGATGAAATCCATTAAAAAGTAGAAAGTTTATACCCCTTACTCAGAGAGAGGCTCTCCAGTCCTCATTTAGAGCCCATTAACTCTTATTTTGAAAACAACTCTAATGACTCTGCTCATCTGGTTTCCAAACCCTCAGAAGATAAGACGTTATAAATTAAAACAAACGAATGAAGAGATTGTAAAGAAGCAAACTGACAACAGCACGAGTGACAGCTGACAGTGAAAGAGATGGAAAAGAGCAATCTAGGTGTACAAAACGTGGGGATAAATGTCTTTTCCACAGGAGTATTTACAGTTTTGTCCTGCCAAGTGTCTCTTCCCCTCCTTTTTTGGCAACAGCACACTAATTTTCTCTTGTGGAATCCACAGCTCCCCTAGTCTCCATCCATGGTTCATGTGAGGCTCACGTCATCCTCACCTCCCCAACCCCCTACTGCACCAATGTTCCAGAGAGGGGGACAGGCCTAGACAATGAGGAGCTCCTTCCCTGGTCACACTGACTGTTCTAGGCATGAGCAAGTGACTCATACCTGGCTAATGAGAGTCAGCTTTATGGTGTTTCCTGGAATCACTGGGAAAGAGCTTGCTTTCTTTTAGAGTTGCTAAGCCCAGACTTGCTGTTGACAATCTTTGTGACATATAAGAAAAGCCTTCCAAAGAATGATCATAGAGCAAAGCAGATTCTGAATATGCAAAGAGAGAGAGAGAGAGAGAGCTCCAGATTAATACTCATATTGTTGGTACACCTAGAAGCAGCTCCTTTCAGTTAGATGAGCCAATTAATTCCTCACCAGTTCGAGCTGGGTTCCTGTCACTTGCCACCAAATGCATCCTTCATAAGAACCTTCATACCTGAACTGCCCTGAAAGATCCCCAGTATTATAAGAGATGTTTAGAAAGGTGATTCTACATCTCCAAGAAAAAGAAAAGAAAAGAAAAGAAAATGATGTGGAGATATTTTCTGTTATTAAAGGCATTAAAATATATAATACAATTTAGAGATTTTCTTTAAAGAGAATGTTAAAATAAGCAAAAATCTGGTATTCAATAAAATAGGTGTCAGTTATCCAAAAAATAAATTTAAGTGAAATGCTCTTTTTTTAAACAATGTTGGTTAAATAAAATACTCTAGTTAATGGACCTTAATTATTTTTTCATTGTGTTCACGGAAGACTTTTGAAGTCCTCAGTCCCAGGGAAGGTTTAAGAGAGCTGTTAAGCATCTGAGATGCTGAGTATCTGGGATGGAAAAATGAAAAAGTGGGGAAATTCAGAGAAACTAGGTGGTTTCCAAGAAATTAAGAATCACAGGGTAATGGTATAAAAAAAGTTGGAAAGGTCTTTAGAAATATCCTAGTCTAATCTCTTTAACATTCAAATGAGAAAACTACTGCCTAGAGAAGCTAAGTAACTTTTTCAACTAATAGCCAATGTCAGCCAAGCCTCACAGTAAAACCGTGTAAAAACTTGTGAAATGAGTTGGTTCTTTAATCTGTATCATTGACTTCATGCATCTCTACCAAATCACTACATTATATTTTTACATTTTTGCTATAATATTTTATTTAAAATCCCACTCATATATACTCATAGTTAATTCTAAGTTTGAAAACACATTCCACAAGAAGTTTGAAAACATCTTCTACAAGCAAATACAAATATTTTTATTTTCTACCTTGTATTATGTTCAGCTTTACTCTTTCCCATTGTTAGAAATGTTAATAGAGTTTATTATGAATAAAAAATTGTACTAACCTAAATGGTTGTACAACATTGGTGACAAAATGAATGGAACAAGAACTTTTGTCCTATTCTCATGACAAATATTATTTACATATTCTCAATTAATAGTTAACTGGCTGACACCTTGCCACTTAACCATGTCTTAAGATTCTAAGAATTAAGGAGGTTTTCTTTTAAAAAAATCCAGTTAAGCTGAGAGGCTTTGAGAGATTTTTATCAGAAAATTACACTGAGAACTCGGAAGATATTTTAGATAAAAGCGCCTATACACAGAAACAAGTTTTTTTCTGCTTCTCCATCAAGGTAGTGCCTTATTCAGACTGATATCACAACCTGTACACTATATTAGGAAAAAAAACCTATCCTGCGTCAAATGGTGAAATTTTATAGATTTCATAAATTCAGTAAATAACATGAATTTAATCAAATTCTGTGACTCAAATACAGATTTCAATAGAAGAAGGAGGTTTGACCTGAGCCCAGGGACGTGGCTGCTAAGACCATCTGCCTGTCCACTTGCATGTAGGTCAGTAGGTCAGGTGTCACCTGCATACACACGCCAACGGCTGCTGACTCTCTAGCATTCTTAGTATACAGAATTTCCTACAGGACTGACCCAAACACTTAGAAACAATCTTGGCTCAATTTGAGCTTTGCTTTCCAGTATTATGGATATATGCCACCAAAATCATAGAGCTGTGGACCTGAACAGTTTCCTTAGTCTTTCCTCCAAACCTGAGAGAAAACTGCACATCAAGAAGATGAGCAGTTCTGTATATGAGTATGGATGTAAATAGAGAAAAAAGGTCTGTTAATAGTAGTTGCCTTTTGGGTGGAAAATGGAATTGAAGAGGTTGAAATTTCATTTTCATTCTCTATATTTCTGTACTGTTAGGATTTTTACAAGAAGACTTTCTTACGCAATTTAAAATACACTGAAAAAATTTATGCAATTCTTAAAGCTTTAGAGAAAAGGAATACAGCTTTCCTTGGTAACACTATTTTTCAGAGATAGAATCTCGTCATTTGACTTTAGGTAACTTAATCCCACCCGCTACAATTTAAGGTCATTTTTGTTTTTGTGGTTAAGAAAATGGAGAACTGCCTAGAATCTTCTACAGCAGTTTTCAAATATTTCTTAAGCCAAAAATCTTTCACCAAATGAAACCTTTTCCTGAAACCCAACAAATGGGACAGAGAAAAGGTGGAGCTGAAGGAGCCTATCACTTGCCCTGCTCCTTCTGGCAAGTGAAGCACAATTAAAACCCTTTTGTAAACACGCTTTCACATAGAGGAGATGTTTGTTAAATCAGCCTTCTCTTTTTCAGGTTATCTTATTAATCTAAATGTTTAAAGGTGCTTTCTGCGGGCTGGCCTGGTGGCACAGTGGTTAAGTTCACACGTTCCACTTCGGTGGCCTAAAGTTCCCCAGTTCGGATCCCAGGTGCGGACCGACATGCCACTTGTCAAGCCATGCTGTGGCAGGCGTCCCACATATAAAGTAGAGGAAGATGGGCATGTATGTTAGCTCAGGGCCAGCCTTCCTCAGCAAAAAGAGGAGGACTGGAGGCAGATGTTAGCTCAGGGCTGATCTTCCTTAAAAAAAAAAAAAGTGCTTTCAGTAATATTTCAGAGGAAATAAAAGAACTATGATTTGCAAATGTCCAAAGGCTTACTGCTATCGACTGAATTACTGCTAAAAGATCATTACATGGATAAAGGCTGATTATTCCTGTTGTTTGTTGTCTGTGATATGGACTGTCCAACATTTACTGGGATGTTCTTATTGAGAATTTACATATATTGCTGGAGTACAATATGTGCTGTATTCGTACATTTGAAGGAGCATCTCCAGGACTGTTCATGAAGCCTTCTATAATGATTACAATGATAAACATCACCTACCTTCGGGGTTTATCCATTCACGTGTTGAAAGGGGGGGTTCTCAGTCTCACGCAGTACTTCTATATAGAACATACAGAAACCTTCCAGTTCCTGGGTCCTGCTAACCAACTCTGATCTAAGGCTCATTTTCCAAAAGGAGCACTGCCCAGCCGTGACGAATTCAGATCAAGTGAAGAGTAGGGCTTAAAATGTCCTTGATAAATAAGTACTGAAACGACTGAGAATGTTTCCCTGAACAAGAACGACCTCATCTGAAAGTGTTAGCGTGCCAACCACATGGGACCAAGTTATCAGAGAAAAACAACTGCTCTGCTGTTTGGTTAACTGATACAGACACGTAAAGTAAAACACTGTATAATGAGATATGAATGAAAGGAAATTATCCCTAGGTAAGAAAGGACCCAGTACTTGCTTTTCTCCTTTGTAATCTCTCTCCTCACCTAGGAAAAAAGCATTTAATTGAAAGTTTAAAATATTATTTCTAGGCCTACTACAATCAGAATCTCCAGAGACTGAACCCCCCAAGTGTGGCAGACAGGACTTACTAACTACCTAAAACCACTGCTCAGGCATGCCGGTGGGGCCCTCCTCCACCCCAAGGGGTAAATCACGACTGGGCTAAATCAATCTCTCTAACACCATTCCTCTCTGCCGGCTGGTGGTTCAGAGCTGAGCGTAATTCACTCTGTCCAATGAAGTTTGTGAGCAAGGCTATTGGAGGCCACTGGGTAAGACTCCTAATAAAAAGACAGGGAAGCAAGAGAACCCTCTCCTCTTTGTGCCTTTAAATTGTGTGTGTGTGTGTGTGTGTGTGGAAATGGAGCTGTGGAGGGGCACTATGTTTCTTGGAACTCTAGCAGCCATCATTCACCCATGAAGAAAAAGGCAAGATTGGCTCATAGAAAGTGACCTAGAGCCTGATATCACTGGGGACCGAACAAACCCTGGACGCGCTTACCTTCAGACATCTTGTTGTGTGGGAAAAATTAAACCTGTATTTTTGAAAGTAATTTTGGCCAAATATCCTGTTACTTGCAGCCAAAAGCACCCTAACCAATCCAACAGGTGATTCTGACGCAGAGCCAGCTCTGAGAAGTTCTGATGAGGAGCAGTGATGAGGGACCTTTGGCTCACACATATCTATCTCCCTAGCTTCTTGACATGGTGCAAAATCTTCAGAGGACACACAACCAGAACACTGCCTTTGTATTGATATATCTCAACAAATAAACCGAAAATAACAATTTTAGTAGCTAAAGACCAATACCAAGGTTTTTAGGACCACCCTTTTAGTCAATAGAGATCATATACATTGTAAAGTTGTATATTTTCCCTCCCCATCCCTGAAGTTCATTTGTAATATTTGAATATCGAATTAAAAAAAATTGGGCTTATAAACATGTGATTGTTTTCTAAATTTCTACCCATGAAACAAACAAAACAGTAACACAACACCACTACCATCCCTGCCTGCACTTCCTTTTTGCTCTCTCTACTTGGTAAAATTCTATCAGTCATTCAACATTTAACTTACAAGTCACCTTGTCAATTAGTATTTCCTAACTCCACATAGACTAGCTCTGTCCCTCTTTCTTCTCTCTGAGGACTCACTCACTTATTTGACAAACATCTATTAAGCTCTTGCTATGTTCTAGTCCTTGTGCTGGGGATTCAAAAGTAAACAGTCTGACATAGTTCCTCTACTCAGAGGTTAAAACCTAATCAGAGAATGACAGATCATTCCTTAAGCAACCATAATAGAATGTAGTAAGTTTCAATTTGGGGCACATAAGACAGCAACCCCATCACTTCAAAATCAGTGACGTTCATCAGACTTTCACTGGATAAGATACCAAGATGACTGAGATGCAGTCTCTATTCTTTAAGGGAGGCACAGAGACTGATATGTGTTCATCAAACCAGTTTCCCCTGCTGCCTGCGCACACAGGTATTTGACATTTCCTAGCCTCTCTTGCAAGTCAGTGTGGCATGTTACTGAGCTCTGGCCACAGGACGTGGGCATGAACAATGTCTGCTACTTCTACTCTTCACTTGTAAGAAACCTCTCATGCAGTCTTCCACATACCCTCTCTTTTCCTGTCCATTGCCTGCAAACTAAGGACTCGACGGTCTTAGGGGATGGCACAGCCATAATATAAAAAGAGTGTGGGTTCCTGAATCACTGAGTAGAAGGCCACTAGCTGAACACCTGATTGAACTTTCCATGAGGGAGAAATAAGCTGCCTCTGTGTTGTTACTGAGATTTTGAGTTTATCTGTTATAGCAGCTAGTGTTACCTCAAGGTAATTTAATTGTGATGTGAGAAGTACAGTCACATAGTTAAATGGAGAAAGGAGGTATTGCCTACTTGGCTGGGGTCAAGCCTTGAAAGAGGACCCACTCTTGTGAAGAAAATAAAGACCAGTACAGGCAGAGAAACCACAGGATTAAAGGATGAGAGGTGAAAGAGAATGTGTCTGTAGGGAACTCTGTGTATATCTGCATCAACTACACCATAAACGGCAAGATGCGGAGTGGTTAGAGGACAATGGGATTAATCCTTACTGTAAATCCTGTGTCACTGCCTCCTAGTTGGGCCATTTGGGGCAAGTTACTTAACCAGTACAGATAAGTTTCTTCATCAGTAAAATGGTGAAAATGCCTATGTCACAGAAAATCTTAAAAAAGTACTAAGTACATCATGCAGTCCCAAAATAGTCCCCTCAATGCTTTCTCCTCCTTTTATAGGATTTTCCCTGAGAAGAAAGCATACATGTGCTGAAGGGACACTGGTAAATTCAAACCTTTCAGTCCTTCATGTAAACCACAGAAAAATAAAGGAATGGATTTCGAAAAAGGCAAAGAGCTTTTATGATATCAACAAGATATCTTTAATAACTTTATAAAGCTGTTAAAAACTCTTTAGAACTTATCATAATTGTGCTTTCTTTAACATGCAGGATACATGACTCTAAAAACACTGAGAACACCACCGCCTCACACAAGTGCATATACAGGCAGCTCCATTCCCCACATACTGTGTTCCTAGGCTTTGTGTGCAAAAGATGTAAACCCTTTCCCCTAGAGGAAACATCTGTTCTATCATTGGGGTCTGTGAGCAGCCTATCAATTATCAATAGGACTAGGAAACAGTTGGGCATGAACCAGATACTCAACAATTTCTTGTTACAGAATACATTCTGTAAATGTTTTAAATGAAGAAGGCGTTTACATTATATTTGTACAGCAAGAGATGTCAGAGATAATCTAGTCTATGCGTAACAAACTCAAATACCTTCAGGGATAAACTCAATGTGGGGTCTGCAGCACCCGGTGAGGGCACAGCCCAGCTGAAGGCATCAGATCACTGCAGGCCCCTGGGCCTCATCTCATGTCTTCACTTCCCATCAAAAGAAACTGAAGAGATTAGGTTTAGATGACTCTTGGAGGCTACAGAGCAAACATATTAATGAGTCAGCGCAGAAAATAGAAACCACTCCAGGTATTTTAAGCAGAAAGAGATTCTACAGGGAATTGAGTGAACTGTTCAAAGGGCTAGAGAGCAGGGTCTACGCTGGGCCTCCAGGAAGGACTTCTAGAACACTAGTAACTGAACCACTGGGGAATGTACTATTTTTGCCTCAATCAGGAGACCCCACAGGGACTACAGCGTTCAAGAACAACACTGTAGCTGAGACCCAGAGAGGCTGGGATCTGGAAGCTGCCTGGACAGAGAACACAGAAGATGTTTCCCACCTCCCTCAACCACCTCCGGACAGCCAGAGAGCTGGTGCTTCAACACGACAACGCTGACCTGGCTGTCCCTGCTGCTGTAAGGCCCTCCCAACACCCACAGTTCTGGAGACTGGACACTCGCATCTCCTGCACCGTCCTTGTCAACAGAAATTCGCCAAAAATAGCAGGGAGATGCCTCTGCCTCATCCCTGCCTTCGAAATCTCAGGCAAGTCATCTACTTGCCAGACGCTAATTTTACATCCAGAACTCTACCTGCGAGGGAGTCTAGGAAATACTTTAGCTTTCCAGTTTCGCCTGTACAAAGAGGCATACAAGAAGCAAGCAGGAATGGATGTGAGGGCCAAACTTCCACATCCAGGATAGCAACTTTTGGTGTAGGCCCCAGGGCTCAGACCTACATCATCGACCTTTTCCCACTTATTCTACAATGCCTTCTAGGGAAATCCTAAAAAAAGGAAAAAATTAAAAAATAAAAATACAGGCAAAATATGCTGGAAAATATATTATGCGATTCAGTCACTTTGCTCACATCATTAGCATACCATGAATCCACTACCTAATTTTTTGTTAGGTATATTCTGATCCATTGGATTTTGAGTTACTGAATGGCAGAAACTTTATTTAATTCATATTTGTATCTCCTGTCCCCATGCCTGCGTGGCCCAGAGAAGACACACGGGTACTTGCTGAATTGAAACGTTACATTCTTGACTTGGAGAGAAACAGTAAACTAGAATTTCACGAGAGCACTTTGTAGCAGCAATAACTTCAGGCGGAGGCCCCATTAGAGAGATGGAGTGGGGTTGAAAAGGGCTTTTAGTCTTTCAGTGGAAACAGAGGTTGACTTGTCTCAGTAGGGTATCTGCCTCTCTCTATCCACTCATGTTATCCATTTCTTGACCGGAGGCTAAAGGAAATGCGGCTTCCTGCTGTTAATCTTCTAGGGCAACAAGTACACCAGCTTCTAGGGTGAGATAACAGGCTGCTGCCTGGGAAGTACAGTCACTTGACATGTTGATAGTTCTGAGAAATGCGTTCTCGGGCAATTTTGTTGTGCAAGCATCAGAGTGTACTGAAGCGGAACAAAATGTGTGACCCCAAAATGTGTTCTTTCAACATGAACATTATTTTAGGATTATTTGTAAGAAAAAAAAGACTCAGAGGTTTTTCTTGTTACCTTCACTTTAAGCGCCTAAAAGTGATACAAAAACCTGTCTCAGGAAGCGAGCTATGTCACCTTGGTGTGACAAGAACGAGGCAGTAGAGCGGGAGGAGCCTAGAAAAGCCTGTTTGCTGGGCTCCCCTCTGTCTTCTGTTTCTGCGTGGCCAAACACTTGTTTTCCAAATGTTTGCTCCTTTTCTCCTACCTGTGAACTGCCTTCCTACCCTCTGAAGCCCCTGGCTCTCCCCACCCCCAACATCTTTTGTCTTCAGCTGAGGATGGCATTTAAGGCGAGGGCCTCGGCCATTTTGGCAAGTTACTTGTTTTCCTGGGTTTCTCTCGTGTACACACGCTATTAGGCTTTCCTTCTCCCGTTAGAGTCTCTCGTGGCGATCTGATCATAGAGCGGCCAGAAGAGCCAGAAGGCAGAGGAGCATCTCTCCGCGCCCCGCAGCGCGCACGCAGCCCCGGCGGCAGAGCCCGCACCGCCGGCTGCAGGGCCGCTGACGCCCCCGCGGGAGGCCCGGGCAGCACGGCCGCCCCCAACTCGACAGTGGTGCCGGCTCCAGCGGCGGCGTCTGGGCGCAGCGGCACCTCGGCCCACAGGAGCCACACCCTCCGGTTGTTTTAAGAACTAAAATAAACGAGAGAAACCCACGGCAGCAACAACTAACAAGTGAGCGCGCACACAGCCACGCACCCCAGGGCCGCGCCCGCCTCCGCGCCCCCGGCCCGCAAGCCCTGAGGCCCCGCCGGTTCCGCTTACCCTGGCGTCTCGGGGGCCCAGCTCGCGGCCCGCGGGGGGCCCGGCTGCGCCGCGGCTCAGGGACGGGCGGGCCCGCGGGGGACCCGGCTGCGCCGCGGCCCAGGGACGACCGGGCGGGCGCCCGCACGCATCGCCCCAGGCGGCGCCCCGCCCTCTCGGCGCGGGAGACCCGGGCGGGCCCGCGGCCTCCACGGGTCCGGGGCTCGGCGGCGCGGCGCTGGCGGCCTTAGGCGCTGTGCGGGCGGGGAGCCGGCGGGAAGGGTCGGGCGAGGCCGCGCGGGGAGGGCGGGCCGGCAGCCCGCGGCGGGGAGCCCGGTTCCCGGGCCGTGCCGTCGCGCGCTCCGGGCGCACCGCGGCGCGTCTTCTCCGAGGCGCCGCGAGAACAGGACCCTTGCAGCGAGCGGCGTGGCGGGCGGCTCGTCCCCTCGGCCGCGTGTTGGCTCGAGCCTCCCGCTGGCCCGCGTGGATGCTGCGGTGCCGGCGGCAGCCCGCGTCCCTCCCCTCCCCTCCCCTCCCTTCCGCTTCGGGTCTGCCTTCCCTGATCGACCCCGCCACCCGAGTGTGAGCCTGGGCGCGCGCCCCTTCCGGGGCATTTCCATGTCCTTCAGAAATAAAGAATTTCTTACCTGTTTTTTACTCCTTTAAGCAACTGCCAGTTTTAATCACCGCTGTTCAGGCGAGACAGACAGTGTCCAGGACCATCCCCAGCAGACAGGAGCCGCTCCTCCTCGTCTCTCAGGTGCTCCTTTGTGGACAGGATGGAGGAACCCAAGTCCCGTCCCATGACCTGGCTCAGGCCGTCTACAATGGTTATTTTCCTACACTGACTCTTCCTCCCTAAAGCTTGAAAGGCTTCTGGTGACATCCAGCTTCCTCTTACCACAGGAGTGAAATGTATTTTTCCTTTTCTTTCAGTCATATGCTCCTCATTGATCCATCAACCTGATTAATTAACCTTACTTTAGAGAACATGAACTTTTGGGCTCCAGTTTACTTTTATTGTTGACACTGTTTTATAGTTCACAGTTAGCTCTGAGAGAACTGACCCTGAGGGTCATGAGTTAATGTTAGAATCCACTGCAATTATTATAACAAAATGTTATCCTTTCATTGTCCATTAAAAATTTCCTTGTTAATATTAATTAACATTCTAAGAGAAAAGACTGCTCATTTATTATCTATATGTGCATCATACCATTTGGTCTTTTGAGGTAGCTACAAATAAAAAACAAACACAAAACGCTAAAACTAAAAGAACAAGAAAAAACTTCCTAGTACTCTCTCATACATGAATTTACTTGAACTTTTTCTTGGAACTTTTATTTTCTTTAGTTTTGTTTCCTGTTATATGATTCATTTATATTTATTTATCCAGAGACTATTTCTAAGTTTTATATCCTCCTGTCTGTTATCCTGGAATTTGGTGAAGAAATCTATACTTAATCTAAAAAATATCCCTCAAACTGATGATACTGCTGATGCAGATCAAGGCTGCCCGCTGGAGAGAAGCCCAAGGCGTCCTGGCCTACATACCGATCTACATCATCCTCCGGGAAGCACAGGACATCCTGACCTCATTGATCTGATTCTTACCCAAAGTTCTAGGACCACCCAATAACCAGACGCCACCTGCAAAGACACCATTTTAACATTTTTTTCATGATCTTTCCTTTGTCTTGTAAAGAAATAACTCACATACCTATGCCTTATAAATTTAGCCCTACCCTCAACCCATTGCAGCCCTTCACCGCCCCTGGGTCCTGTCCCCATGCTGCAGCTCTTCACCGCCCCTGGGTCCTGTCCCCATGCCTGCAGCTCTTCACTGTCCATGGGTCCTGTCCCCATGCTACTCCATGCTATTCTCTTAATAAAAGAGCACTTCTGCCAGACCTCGAGAGTCCAAGAAATCTTTCTTTTGACTCCTCGGCTCGCCAAGCCTGCATCACTGCGTTAGTTAACTATTATGTTTCTTAGGCTCATGTCAAATGTCATTGTTTATTTTAATAAAGATCTTTTAGTTAGACTAAGAAAATAGTACTTAATTCCAAGTGCTAACATCCATTAAGTATAAACACCTGATGATTATTTTTATTTTATATAACAGACCAACATATAGTTCTGAATAGTCTATAGTTCTTTTAACATAAGTTAGTGAAGCCAAACTCCTTCCTACCTTTGCTGTTCATTTATAACGGTGTAAAAATTTTAAATTAGTATCCACATACAGACCAATGCAGACCTGAACAAAAACATCTGAATATTGGGAAATAGAAATGAATACACTTTTCTTTTAAAAAACTTACTTTTTTCCTTCATATTTTAATTTTATATGCTTACAAATTGAGGCTTATTTTAAAAACTATTCTTTTGCAGTGATGTTATTAAGCTACAATGATTTCAAAAGAGATTAATATATTTAAAGAATCAAATTCTTGTGAACAATGACATCCTTAAAAAGGGCTTGTTTTCATTAATATTCCATTAATAGGAAAGAGATGATGAGTGAGTTTTCTTCATAGCCGGGTTTACAGTGTATAGGAAGGGCCTGCCTTCCCAGCAAGGAGATCCTGAATCACAAGCTCCAGCCTCCATCAATGATGACAGGATTACCTGTGATGTAGGCAGACTGTAGTGATAAACACAAGGAGACCCAACAATTAGCCAGGTTTAACACAGGTTGTGTTTCTTCAATTTTTGTATGACTGAGATAACTAAACAATTTACTCTCCTGGTAACAGGAAACTTCACTTAACAAACAGAATTTAGGAAAATTAGAATTAAGTTTCGGGTGATTTAAAACTTCTGAGTGTTCTTGTGATCCAGAGCTAAGTGGCCTCTAGCTGGTGTTTGAGCATGTATCACATTCTACGCAGGGGCTATTAGGTATTTGGTCTCAGAATCAGAAAATTAAGCAGTTTGGTGATATATACCCATTCTCCAAATTAGGATAAAGTCGAGGCTAAAATAGTACACTTTAATTTTGAGACTCAGAACTATTCTAAACTAGCTGAGTTTTATGCCACTAATAAACTTTTGAACATAATCAAGTGTGTCAGTCATAAAGTGGTGGTGTCAATTTACAAATAGAATTGTTTTAAAAGATGGTGTATATTTAGTTGGTCAACATACACAGGTAATTCCACGAACTGGAGCATGCTAAATGTGTTTTTAAAATTTATGTGAATACTAATAATTATCTATTGAACTACAAAAAAATATTCTATACTAACTTCAGACATCTAAATCTGTGTAAAACTAAAGGAGTTAAAAATATTACTGTTTTTTCCCCACAGAATTTTTCATTTTCTAAAGAATTCAAGGTGAAGTGATCCTTGTGGTAGAGGTTTAACAGTCTTTTAACTTAAACATGGATAATAAAGACTCAAATTTGTGTTCTTAGTTTTAAACTCATCTAAAGCCTGAGACGATGGAAGAGGCAAGAAGGAAAGACATCATAATAGGAGAACAGAAATTTTTTTTTTTTAGGAAGAGTAGCCCTATGCTAAGATCTACTGCCAATCGTCCTCTTTTTTTTTTTTTTTTTTTGCTGAGGAAGACTGGCCCTGAGCTAACATCCATGCCCATCTTCTTCTACTTTATATGTGGGATGCCTGCCATAGCATGGCTTGACAAGCGGTGCATAGGTCCACACCTGGGATCCAAACCAGTGAACCCCTAGCCACCAAAGTGCAGACTGCAAACTTAACTGCTGCGCCACCAGGCTGGCCCCAAGTTCAATATATGAAAACGGATCATATAAAGCAGATAAATCAGTTTATCAAGAAACAACCCCAATTCCCTCAAGTTTTTTTAAAAAGGCAAGTTCTCTGTTTTATATATGGACTCCTCTGGTCTCCTCTAAAAGGCCAATGGTCCTTTTGTTGCACATTTCAAGCCAGAACATTTCTAAATATTTGGTAACTTAAGTTCTGGCTAAACAAGGACAATTTAGCTTATCAGCAGTACCTCAAAATCAAGTGAGCTCTTCTGAAGATATAGATTCAGAGAAATCACAAAAGCCAATGTATGCTCCATTAATCAAATGCCTAGCAATTTCCCCAGCTATTAACAGCTGTTGTAATAGTTCTGACAAGTAGTAACTGCTCTGTCACTAAAACATTTCAACCCTTCTATCTGCCACATTCATCAACCACCTCATGTGCACCAAATCACTGTAAAGAGGAGCTAAGTGGCCAGTGACACACCTCTCTCCTGCCTGCTCCCTTTTCCTTCTTTCTGCTCACACGTTAGTTTCCAGGGCATGTAACATTTCAAGACATAACATAGGGGGATATTCTTGTGCTCTATTCCTTATAAATGTAGTTTCTGCCTTCACAGTTGTAAGCCATTTAAAAATATACAATAGCCATTAAGGAAGAAACTGGGGGGCTGGCCCGGTGGCGCAGTGGTTAAGTTCGCACATTCCGCTTCTCAGCGGCCCGGGATTCGCTGGTTTGAATCCTGGGTGTGGACATGGTACCGCTTGGCATGCCATGCTGTGGCAGGTGTCCCACATATATAAAGTAGAGGAAGATGGGCACGGATGTTAGCTCAGGGCCAGGCTTCCTCAGCAAAAAACAGAAGGACTGGCAGTAGTTAGCTCAGGGCTAATCTTCCTCAAAAAAAAAAAAAAAGGAAGAAACTGGTTACTAAATAGATGCAAAGTGGAAAGAGACAGAATTAGGAATTTCCATATATGATGACAAACAGTAAAAATTCATAGGAAAAGAGTCAGTGGGATTCTTCTAAATAAGTTTCCAGTAAAACTAAGAACACCAGATGCCAATTCTGTGTCTCCTGGACACAATTATATCTGGTTAACTCTCTCCCCATTTCACCTGAAGCTCTCATGATTTTGGAGGTTCGTTTGATTTACACTTAATCAAGGCTTCCCCAACTGTAATTTTTGAAAGTAACTGTTTCTCATAAAATTGAGTGATTTAATTTTTTTCCATCCTCCATTTTATTTGCTACAAGATTTGGTGACATATAAACTTGAATGAGGAAGAGTTAGTGGCTCAGATCAAAGTGGTTTTTCTTTGAGCAAATTAAATCAGAACTTATCCCTACCTCGTAAATGCAGCAACTTAACGATCATATGCTGTAACTCTGTAAAATGACATTACTTGATGAGCAAAAATAGCGGGCCAATGTGATTGAGAATAATGACCTCCCTGGGAAGAATAGCGCTTACTTCATCAGAAGCCAGGTACACGCAGAGCAGGGCTATTTCTTCTGCGGTTGCAAATCTTCCCGTCCTCTGTCTCTTCAGGAAGTCGCTCCGTGCCTGTGACCAGACACCACACCAGACATCAGTGGTGTGAGCTAAAGTATGAACTCACTGGCAGCACCTTCAGGAGGCAAAGCAAGAGAGATCTACAGAGGCCACTGGCCTGCTGCCTCGATTATTCACGCATGATACATGAGAGTATCATTAATATTATTAACTGTGGGCCACGCAGGACTATGGTGACTCCTACGCTGCTCAAACTATTTGTGTTATACTAAAACCTACAGACACTGTGACAGATCAGGAAGTTAATCTTAAAGTAGAGGGTTTTTAAATTTTTCTGAAAATGTGGTGAAATATACATAATATAAAATTTATCATCTTAACCATTTTTAAGTGTACAGTTCAGTAGCATGAAGTGCATTCACACTGTTGTGCAACCAATCTCCAGAAGTCTCTTCATCTTGCAAAGCTGAAACTCTATGCCTACTAAACACTAACTCCCCAGGCCCCTCCCCCAGGCCCGGCTACTACCCTTCTACTTTCTGTCTCTATGCATTTGTCTACTCTGCGTAAGGAAGAGGGCATTTTTTTTAACTAAAAGATTTAAACACATTTAATATAGGAGACATACCTCTTCAGGGTTTGGTCTGGCTTGTATTCTTTCTTGCAGAGATGGGGTATCAACGGTTCCTAAATCAAAGGGTGACATTCAGCTTGGTTACTTACTTAGACTGAAAAAGAAATTGGCAACTCAACTTTAAACTTCCTTTCCGTAGGATACAGGTACCAGAGAAATCCTGTCCATAACTTGGAACAGCAATTTCACCTCTTCTGCCTGCCCTTTTATTTCATAGGCTTATAACTTCTTTAACAGCATTTCCATGATTTTTAAAAGCACAGACTACAATTCACTATGACACTAGGCAGGGACTCTGAGTGAAACACCAGCATTTTAGTCGCATTACACTGACATGATACTTTATGGACTGTATGCAGTTTTACAGGTATTATCTCAGTAATCCTCACAACAACCCTGAGGGCTAGGTAATATCACACAATTCTTTACCAGTACAAGGACCCACATTGTCTCAATGATCTCAAAACCATTCTTTGCTGTCACGTTCACTCTGAATCCTCAGGGACAGCTCCATGCTTGTCACAGTCCTTGGTTCTAAATTTTCCTCATTATCTTGCCAGTTTTCATTGGCTTCAAATTCCTATTTTAACATTGTTTCATGTTTTTCATTGAAAAATATAATTTACAATATTTTACTTAAAAAAAGAAAAATAAGAATGACACTAAAATTTTTACAACCCCACTTAGTTCACCTTCCTACAGAGCAAGTTCCCCAGACTCTTTTTGTTAACGTATGTAACCTGTAAATTCTCAGGAAGCCTCTTTCTGACTGACAGTACTCCAGGAGGCCACACGGTCTTCCTACGGTCACGGAAAATGATCTGCAGTCATCCTTCAGGTCCATCTTTAGAGCGGGCTCCTCACAGCACTGCAGATTTGAGGTCTGCTCAGAAATAATTCCTTAAATTTATGACCATTTGCCATTTCTCTGGAGAGGCTGGGAAGCTTCAAAATTTGCACTTTCTGACACTTTTCTGTCTAAGAACCCTTTCTTTAGCTTCTTTCTCCTCTCACATTTTACTCGGAGGGGCGGCACTCTCCCCACTCTGGGAGGAAATTGCCTTCGCTACATTGCCTGGTTCATTAGAAACATTTTATACCTTCCATGTCACTGCAGCCAATAGTGCTGATAAAATTTCTGAAACCACATAACAAAGACCCCCTTGTATCCAGTTTCAGACAACATTTTTTTTTTTTAAAGATTTTATTTTTTTCCTTTTTCTCCCCAAAGCCCCCCAGTACATAGTTGTATATTCTTCGTTGTGGGTCCTTCTAGTTGTGGTATGTGGGACGCTGCCTCAGCGTGGTCTGATGAGCAGTGCCATGTCCGTGCCCAGGATTCGAACCAACGAAACACTGGGCCGCCTGCAGCGGAGCTCGCGAACTTAACCACTCGGCCACGGGGCCAGCCCCTCAGACAACATTTTGCTTACTTCTCTCATCAACAGCCTCCTTAAAGTCCAAAATTTCACCAGCAGTGTGCTCAAGATGCCTTGAGCTTCTCTAACACTCTCCTCAAAATCCTTACAGCTTCTACAGCTTCCTCCCACTGAGGAAAATGAGCGTCACATCTTACATGTGGCCAGTATGAATGGCCATTAAATGAGAGCTGTGGATCAAGCCTATGCCTTCTGCTTCATTCCACTGTCACCTGACTCTGCTGTGTCCATGGCACAGGCTGACACACCATGCTACTGTCTACCCAAGTCGTGCTGACCAGCTGTGACTCTACAGCCATCAGCACCATCCCACACACACTCATTCCCCATCATGTTTCCTTCTGGGACTGGCTCAGTGAGTCACAGCTAGTTCCTTGTCCCAGAGAATTTGATAACATATTTTCCAATCTTCTGAAAAGGCTAGCTGCTAAAACAATCACATTTTCCAAATCATTTTGCCATTTATTCCACCGGGTAAATGGTACCAAGAACAGCTAGGCTCAGGTATCACCAGTTTGTATGTTAAAACCAAGTGAAACTGTCTCTTCTGTATCCTCCTGTTTCTTAGTGCTACCGATGTTTACCTTTTTAGTCCAAGAAAAATTATACACAACACCTCCATAAGGGGAATGCTGTAGCTTGAAAGTGACAAGAAATTTTCACATATTGAGGTATATGGGGTAGCTATTTTGGTTTAAAACTGATTTGGCTTGAACTAAAGACACCTGACTTATAGCCTATCAAACATCTGCCTTAACCATTAAAGAGGGCATTATGCATTATCTCAAAGTAAAAGAAGGCACTCTTTGAAGATAAGGATGCACACTTCCCCTCCTGTGCCCACCAGTATCAGAACTCTTTAAAGATAAGTTCCCCTTCCTGACATCAGGGTCATGTTGACCTGCTTGCTAATTTGCAACTGAGTATCTCTCTGAAACTTTGATGAATATGTATCCTGGGTGTGTTTTATGGATGTTCTGTGTTCTAAAAAGGTATAAAACTGTACTGAAAACCATGCCTCTCTGGAACGCTTTCTTCCTTTGTAGAGACTGCCTGATTCAAGTAAAACGCACCTTATCTTTCTTATCTATAAAATGGTTATTGGTTATTCTGTGTCAACAAAAGGTATATAGTCGTCTTCCCTCTTTAATAAATCAGTGGTTTTCAACCTGAGGGGAGACCAGGCTGGATTACATCAGAATCTCCTGTGGGGCTGTCCAGCCTATTCCCCGTCAACTCCCCCCCAGATCCTATCATACCCTCCAGGTCGTGAAAGGTCCCACAGGGAACTGCAATGCTTCCCCTCCTCAATCCCCACACCAGCTGTGAACTACTGAGAAAAACCTGGATCCTGGATGTTCATTTCATTTCTTTCCAGAGAGGAAGTTAGTAATTCTTCTTAGGTAGCCTATATTCATGTTGGTCAGTGGAACCAGGTGAAAGGGCATATCTAATTAATAGACACACCTACAGATATTAAGAAAATGAGAAGTCATTCCTAAGAAATAGGTTATTGAATGCTTTAGTTTGGACACATTGAATGTCCTTGCTACTAATAAGTTCTGCTTTTCTCCTTTCTTTTATGAGCGGTCAGCACATTTGGGTGAAGAGCCAAACAGTAAATATTCTTGGTGTTAAGAACCATTTGTTTTCAACTCTGCTGTTGTAGGATGAAAGCAGTCATTGCCAATACAAGAAGCAAACTGGGTGTGGATGTGTTCCAATAAAACTATATTTACAAAATAGGCGGTGGGCTGGATTTGGCCTGCAGGCCATAGTTTGCTGACTCACTTTGTATAGCATCAAGGAAGGTATTAATCCCTCCTTTTTATCCCTGGGCCAACCCAGGTGATTTCCACGGCAGAGCCCCTGTGTTCTGGGAGGCTCCTCTTACTTTCTTCCGCTGTCCTGTGAGCATGGGCTACTTTTCATCTTCCCCCCGACACAGTCATCCCTGGTCTGCTTCCAAAACAGTAAGCCCTGGTGACTCATGTCTCTTAACCCAGTGGTTTAGAATTGCCGCCACGTGCATGAGCAGCATGTAAACTGTTTGCCTCAGTGGCTTATTCCTGATGACTTAGGATCTCTCTCCCAACTGACTGTTAGACTGTTACCTTAACAGGATGGGACTCTTTCCCTTTTGAACTTGTCCCAATGACAGGCCACAGTAACAGGTAGTAAACAAGCTTATGGAGATCTCTCTCACAGTGGCAAGTGGGATGTCACAAAGGACAATTTCATAGCCCTGTGGAGCCTAACTCACCTGGACACACACAGTTGCACCTGATCCCCTGCTGGATGAAGTCTGCAGCCACGGACTTTGTGAGGCCAATCACGGCTGCCTTGGTTGTGCTGTAGACACATCTGTTCACAACTCCTGAGGATGAAGAGAAGGTTCGACAAGTGAAGGAATGAAAAACACAGTCTCCTCTAGAAAGGGAACACAAATTAGTGTCCCCAGTAACCAGTGTCATGCTTCCTCTCACCCCACTGTTTTTTAAAAATTGATATCAGGTTTTCTCCCTTAATAGGGTGAGTTTCTGAATTTAGGAAAATAGTATCATTATCGGCACAACTCAACTGAGACTCAGGTGTTGAGATGCTGCACTTAAATGACAAGTGGTTTTAGTTTTTCATCATCAGCTGGGAGAAACCTTAGGCAGATTCCAAAAGAAAATTAGGAGTGACATCGGCATCATGGTGGAGTGAGCTGTTCCCTTTGTCTCTCCCTCTTCGAACTACAACTAAATGGTCATTCATTGATCAGCAGAAGATACCCACACAGCACCTCAGGATGCCTGAGAGACCTGCGCAGCTATACATTTGAAGGGGGATGGACTACCCCTGGAGAGGTGGTGGAGATAGGTGAGTACTCTTCTGGTCCCCCAGCAGACCTGTACACGCATGCAGCTGCTCTCCCAGCTGGAGGCCCATAGTACTGCTGCAGCCCCAAGGGTGGGAGCGTGCCTCGGCGTGACCACAGGAACAGGTGATGGCAGCCCTGAGCCCCCGCACGATCGCTTTCTCGTCTGGTGGGAGAGCCCAGAGCCACTGCAGTCCCAGGGAATGGCTAGGCTCAGACCCAGTGGGGAGGCCCTGCCCACAAAGCACTAATGGCTGGTGTGACCTAGGAGCAGATGGCAGTGGAGCTGTGCACCCAGGCAAACAAATTCCCAGCTGCCTTGAATGCCCATAGGACCACTGCAGCCCCAAGGGGTGGACTGCAACTCAGTGGGACTGTGGGAGCAGGCAGCAGCCCTGAGCTCCTGCATAATCGCTTTCTTGTCTGGTGGGAGAGCCCACAGGGCCTCTGCAGTCCCAACAAGTGGCCCAGGCTCGGACAAGCAGGGCTGACAGGGATCACGGTGGGCTCAGATTACACAGGTGCTGCCCCCTCTCCAGTGGTGGCAGGTGGAATGTATGACCAGATACTATCAGTATGCAAATGCACAAATCCACCCCATTGAATGGTATGAAGTATATTAATACTCCTGACCAGAAGGAAAAAGACAAATACTCAGAAAGCAATCCTGAAGGCACAGAAGTCTACAATCTAAATGACAGAGAATTCAAAATGGCCATCATAAAATACTCAATAAGTTATGAGAACTCAGAAAGACCGTTCAATGAAATCAGGAACAAAATTAATGAACGGAGAGAATTCTTCACAAAAGAGATTGAAACTATAAAGAAAAAAACGATCAGAAATGTTGGAGATGAAAACACAATAAATGAGATAAAGAAAAATTTGGAGACCTTGAATGACAGAGCTGATATTACGGAGGATAAAATTAGCAATTTAGTGAACAGAAATACAGGTATTCCAGAGGGAGAAGAGAAGGAGAATGGAGCACAAAACTTGTTCAAAGAAATAATAGCTGAAAACTTCCCAACCCTGGGGAAAGAGCTGGAATTAGAAGTAAAAGAAGCTAAGAGAACTCCTAATTGCATCAATGTAAAAAGACTTTCTCCAAGGCATGGATTAGTAAAACTGGCAAAACTTAATGGCACGGAAAAAATACTAAGGACAGTAAAGCAGAAGAAAATCACCTACAAAGGAAACCCCACCAGGCTTTAATTGGATTTCTCAGCAGAAACCTTACAGGCTAGGAGAGACTGGAATGATATATTAAAAATTCTGAAAGACAAAAACTCTAAGCCAAGAATACTCTATCCAGCAAACATATCCTTCAGATATCATGGAGAAATAAAATCTTTCCCAGATAAACAAAAGCTCAGGGAGTTCATTGCCACAAGGCCCCCTACAAGATTTGATCAAGAAGGCCTTCATACCTGAAAAGAAGAAGAAAGGGTTTACACAGCCTTCAGCAAGGAGATAAACAGGCAGACAAAATCAGAAAACTGCAACTCTTTATCAGAACAGATTAGCATAACATTAAAGATGAAGGGAAGGAAAATATCAAGAATAAATATAGTCTCATCATTTTAACCACAAACTCACAATACAAAATGGAACAAGTTGTGACAACAATAATGCAGAAGGCGAAGGGGAAAGGGATGGAAACTGCTTAGTCAAAAGAGATAAGAGTCTATCAGAAATGGACTATCTCATCTATGAGATCTTGTACACAAAGTGCAGGTTAACCACTAAAAAAATCACAACTGAGACACAAATGATAAATAAGCAGAAAACTGAGAAAACCATCATAGAGAGCCACCAAACTGAATCATCCGTCTGAAATACACGGGATAAGAAAAAGGGAAATACAGAACAACTGGGAAACAAGTGATAAAATGGCAGCATTAAGCCCTCATATATCAGTAATCACTCTAAATGCAAATGGATTAAATTCCCCAATCAAAAGACATAGAATAGCTGGATGAATTAGAAAACAAGACCCAACAATATGCTGCCTCCAGGAAACACGTCTCAGTTCTAAAGACAAACAAGCTTAGAGTAAAAGGATGGAAGACAATACTCCAAACCAATGGCAAACAAAAGAAAGCAGGTGTTGCCATATTTACAGCAGACAAAGTAGACTTCAAGATAAAAAAGACAATGAGATGGGGCCAGCCTGGTAATGTAGTGGTTAAGTTCACGTGCTCTGATTTGGAGGCCTAGGGTTCATGGGTTCAGATCTTGGGCGTGGACCTACACATTGCCCATCAAGCCATGATGTGGTGGCATCCCATATACAAAAGAGGAAGACTGGCATGGACATTAGCTCAGGGCCAATCTTCCTCACCCAAAAAAAAAAAAAAAGGCAATGGGAGACAAAGAAGGGCAGTATATAACAACAAAAGGGACACTCCACCAAAAGGATTTAACACATATGTGTATGTAACCCAGGAGCACCAAAGTACATAAAGCACCTATTAACTGACCTAAAAGGAGACATTAACAGCAACACAGTAATAGCAGGTGATGTTAACACCCCACTTTCATCAATGGATAGACCATCCAGAGAGAAGCTCAACAAGGAAATAGTGGAACTAAATGAATTACAGACCAGACAGACTTAATAGATATATATAGAACACTCCACCCAAAAGCCAGCAGAATACACATTCTTCTCAGGTGCACGTGGAACATTCTCAAAGAAGGACCACATGTTGGGAAATAAGGCAAGCCTCAATAAATTTAAGAAGATCGAAATCATATCAAGCATCTTTTCCAACCATAATACTATAAAACTAGAAATCAACTACAAGAAAAAAGCTGGGAAAGAGATAAACATGCAGAGACTAAACAACAACCTACTGAGCAACCAATGGATCATTGAAGAAATTAAAGGAGAAATCAAAAAACAACTGGAGACAAATAAAAATGAAAATACACGATACCAACTCACATGGAATGCAGCAAAAGTGGTCCTGAGAGGGAAATTCATGGCAATATAGGCCCACCTTAACCAATAAGAAAAATCTCAAATAAGCAATCAAATTACGCCTAACAGAATTAGAAAAAGAAGAACAAAAAAGGCCCAAAGTCAGCAAAAGGAGGGAAATAATAAAAATTAGAGCAGAAATAAATGAATTGAAACCAAAAAAACAGTAGACAGGATCAATGAAACTAAGACCTAGTTCTTTGAGAAGAAAAACAAAATTGACAAACCCTTGGCCAGACTCACTAATTTAAAAAAAAAGAGAGAAGGCTCAAATAAAATTAGAAGTGAAAGAGGAGAAATTACAATGGATACCACAGAAATACAAAGAATTATAAGAGAATACTATGAAAAACCATATGCCAACAAATTGGACAATCTGGAAGAAATGGATAAATTCTTAGACTCATACAACCTCCCAAACTGAACCAAGAAGAAACAGAGAATCTGAATATACCAATCACAAGTAAAGAGATTGAAACAGTAATCAAAAGTCTTCCAAAAAATAAAAGTCCAGGACCAGATGGCTTCTCTGGAGAATTCTACCAAACACTCAAAGAAGATTTAATACCTATCCTTCTCAAACTATTCCAAAAAATTGAAGATGATGAAATACTTCCTAACACATTTTATGAGGCCAATATCACCCTGATCCCAAAGCCAGACAAAGACAACACAAAGAAGGAAAATTACAGGCCAATATTGCTGATGAACATAGACGAAGAATCCTCAACAAAACATTGGTAAACCAAATACAGCATCACATTAAAAGGATAATACAACATGATCAAGTGGGATTTATTCCAGGGATGCAGGGATGGTTCAACACCTGCAAATCAATCAATATGATACACATTAACAAAATGAGGAATAAAAACCACATGATCATCTCAAGAGATGCAGAGAAAGCATTTAACTAGAGCCAACATCCATTTATGATAAAAACTCTCAATAAAATGGGTAGTGAAGGAAAGTACCTCAACATAATAAAGGCCATATATGACAAACCCACAGCCAACATCATACTCAATGGGGAAAAACTGAAAGACATTCCTCTGAGAACAGGAACGAGACAATGGTGCCCACTCTCACCACTCTTATTCCACGTAGTCCTGGAGGTTTTGGCCAGAGTAATTAGGCAAGAGAAAGAAAGAAAAGGAATCCAAATTGGCAAGGAAGAAGTCAAACTCTTGCTGTTTTCAGATGATATGATTTTATATATATAAAACCCTAAAGAATCCATAGGAAAACTATTAGAAACAAGCAACAACTACAGCAAAGTTGCAGGGTACAAAGTCAGCTTACAAAAGTCAGTTGCATTTCTATACTCTAATAACAAACTAACAGAAAGAGAACTTAAGAATACAATCCCATATACAATCCCAACAAAAAGAATAAAATATCTAGGAATAAATTTAACCAAGGAGGTGAAAGACTTACACAATGAAAACTTTAAGACGTTAAATGAAAGAAATTGATGATGACATAAAGAAATGGAAAGATATTCCAGGCTCATGGACTGGAAGAATAAACATAGTTAAAACTTGCATACTACCTAAAGCAACCTACAGATTCAATGCAATCCCAATCAGAATCCCAATGATGTGGAAATAGAACAAAGAATCCTAAAATTTACATGGGGCAACAAAAGGCCCCGAATAGCCAAAACAATCTTGAGAAAAAAGAATGAAGCTGGACACATCACAATCCCTGACTTCAAAATATACTACAAAGCTGTAGTAATCAAAACAACATGGTACTGGTACAAGAACAAGCACACAGATCAATGGAACAGCACTGAAAGCCCAGAAATAAACCCACACATCTACGGACAGTTAATCTTCGACAAAGGAGGCAAGAACATACAATGGAGAACGGAAAGTCTCTTCAATAAATGGTGCTGGGAAAACTGGACAGAAATATGCAAAAGAATGAAGTTAGACCATTATCTTTTGCCACACACAAAAATTAACTCAAAACAGATTAAAGACTTGAAGCTAAGATGTGAAACCATAAAACTCCCAGAAGAAAATATAAGCAGTACACTCTTGGATATCAGTCTTAGCAGTATCTTTTCGAATACCATTTTTACTTGGACAAGGGAAACAAAAGAAAAAAATAAACAAATGGGACTTCATTGGACTAAAGAGCTTCTGCAAGGCAAAGGAAACCAGGAACAAAACAAAAAGACAACCCACCAACTGAGAGAAAATATTTGCAAATCATAAATCCAACAAGGTGTTAATTTCCAAAATAGACAAAGAACTCATACATCTCAACAACAAACAAGCTGATCCAAAAATGGGCAGAGGACACGAACAGACATTTTTCCAAAGAAGATATATAGATGGCCAACAGGCACATGAAAAGATGTTCAACATCACTAATTATTAGGGAAATGCAAATCAAAAATACAATGAGATATCACCTTTTACCTGTTAAAATGGCTATAATTACCAAGAGAAAAACCAAAAAATGTTGCAGAGGATGTGGAGAAAAGGGAAGCCTCATCCACTGCTGGTGGGAATGCAAACTGGTGTAGCCACCATGGAAAACAGTATGGAGATTCCTCAGAAAGTTAAAAATAGAAATAACCATACCACCCACCTATTCCACTACTGAGTATTTATCCAAAGATCATGAAAACATGAATGTGTAAAGATATATGCACCCCTATGTTCACTGCAGCATTATTCACAATAGCCAAGATGTGGAAGCAACCCAAGAGTCCACCGACTGATGAATGGATAAAGATGTGGTATATATACAACGGAATACTACTCAGCCATAAAAAAGACAAAATTGTCCCATTCACCACAACATGGATGGACCTGGAGGGTAATATGCTAAGCAAAATAGGCCAGATAGAGAAAGACAAACACCATATGATTTCACTCATATGTGGAAGAAAAACTAACACATGGACAACGAAAACAGTTTAGTGGTTACCAGGGGGAAGGGGGTTAGGGTGTGGGCACAAGGGGTGAAGAGGCACCATTTATAAGGTGCACAGAGTTCATTGACCTCCCCACCTTCCAAGGATACTGGGCCTGGGCCCTACACAAAGGAATGTGTCTGGGCTCAGGGCCACTTCGGCCCTGACTCTAAGGCACAAGTTACAAAGAATGAGTCCTGTGTCATGTTCCTTGTCTGGGCTGGCCACCCTGACGGGCACCTGACAGGACTTTAGAAACATCCTATCCATGGGAACGAAAAAGATAGAAGCACCCCATCTGTGGGAACAAGAAGAAATAACTCAAAATATCCAAATGTCTAAAACCCTGAGTCAGAACCCAGAGAAACCTTAGGGTAAAAGGGAGTCACAGGCATAGAACAATTGGGAGTCTCACTGAGGAAAGGACACCTTGCCTCAGACCCGGACAATCGGCACTCCCACCCGCCGTACAAACTATTGGGACTTCCCCAGCTGATTGTGGTGTGGATGTTGTAAGTACCGATTTGTTGTTCTCCCTTATGCCCACTCCTTGTTCTGTTTCCCTTTATCCAAAACCTTTGATTGCTGAAACAACCAAATAGCCTTGGCGGTGCCTGTCATTCCTTGCCCTTTGCGGCTGCGGGCAACATATGGTGACTGAAAAATAATAATGCACAACTGAAACTTCACAGTGTTATAAACTATTATGACCTCAATAAAATAAAAAAGATAAAAAAAGAAAACTGGCGCAGTGGTTAAGTTTGCACGTTCTGCTTTGGCAGCCTGGGGTTCGCCGGTTTGGATCCCGGGTGCGGACACAGTACCGCTTATCAAGCCATGCTGTGGCAGGTGTCCCACATATAAAGTAGAGGAAGATGGACATGGATGTTAGCTCAGGGCCAGCTTTCCTCAGCAAAAAGAGGAGGATTGGCGGCAGATGTTAGCTGAGGGCTAATCTTCCTCAAAAAAAAAAAAAAGAAAGAAAAGAAAAGAAAATTAGGGTAAAGCAAAGCAAAACAAAAGACCAAGAAGCTTAGGCATTTCTTTGCATTTCTCTCTCATGCAGGCTTAATGTGTGTATCCTCGCAAAGAGAAGGAATGTTCTCTCAGCAGTGGCTATTTCTTTTTTTGTTTTTTTTTTTGTAACAGAGCTTTGTATGAAGTGCTGTGACAATACGGGAAGTAACTCTGCCTGTGGGCTTGGGGGGGTGCTTCACAAAGACAGTTGATCTGGGCCCTAAACGAGAAGTCAAGTTGAAGGGCCAGGATTGCAGTGCAAGATGGAGATAAGGGCACAGTCTGGCACACATGGATTTTCAAGTTTAAAATGAAATAGCTGGGGCCAGCCTGGTGGCTCAGTGGTTAAGTGCGCGTGTTCCGCTTTAGTGGAACTATCACATGGTGGAAGACGTGTGTTTGCCTGAGCCTCTCCCCACTCCCCGTTTTGGACTGTGAACTCTCTGGGGGCAGGGGCACACAGTAGGTGTTCAATACATTTTTGATTAATCAAATGAATAAATGTTTCCTTCTCCCACTTTGATCTCCACTGCCATATCCATTAGAAGAACTAAACGGGAGAGCACAAAAAACAAACTTTCATTTAATGTCACTGGATCACATGTAAGGTGAAAGGACTGGTAGACAAGGAACTTAATACTAATTTTAAAAGAGCAGTTTTGAAGTTATGGGTAAGTTTTATCATATCTGCTATGCTTGTTTCCAAAACCCTTAGCTTGTGAAGATTATGAGTATGTTCATCACAACCCCCAGAGGAAAACAGACTTACCTTTGATGCTGGAAGCCACAGAGGACATGTTGATAATATTGCCAGATTTGTGAGCATCTGCCAAAATAAAACAAATAATAAAAAAAAAAATGCCACTCTGCAGGCTAAAAATACTACCTCTTTAAAAGATCTGCATTTACTCTGGGTTTGCAGAACCATCTTATTAGCTGTTAACATGAAGTACTATTAAGCAGTCTTAACAACCTCCTCATCACTGCTGGGAACTGATGGCAGAGTACACTCTCACTGGCAAGTACATCTCCCAGGGGGACTACCACCTTCCCTGTCACAAGAGTATCAGCAAGACCGAGGATGAACTCTAAGCCAGTGCAAATGAATGTTCATATTTACTGTGTTCCTGATGTTAGAAAACTCTTACTCCAGTGAACACATTATTTGATGAATACCTACAGTGGCTGGGTATTGTGTAGGTCCAGGAGATTCAAAGATAAGTGACACAGTCCCTGCCTATGGAGAGCTGCCAGTCTGACTGGGTGGCTGACATAATCAGCATCCAGAGACAGCATGGGCCTTCACAGAGAACAGGTGGTGGGTGGTAGGAAGGGGCCAATCCACTGTTGGACACTCAGAGGAGGGCTCCTAGGAGGAAATATGTGGGTCGATTTTTGAAAACTAGAGTATTAGTGTAACCGTGGGCCCTCCAGGACCAGTTCAACTGACCCCGTCTTACCAACAGAGTAATAAGAGTGGGTTTTCAGGAACTGAGAGTCCCCCCTTGTCCAGTTCAGGCCAGGTAAGACCACCATTCCATCAAGTGGGCCTGCGCAAATGCCTGTTAAGTAATCTTTTTGACATCAAAGGGCTGAAAACTCCACCCTCAGATCATGCCAACATCACCATTCTGTGAATATGCGTCCTATGAA
The DNA here is from genome assembly GCF_041296235.1 of Equus asinus. NCBI lineage: Eukaryota > Metazoa > Chordata > Mammalia > Perissodactyla > Equidae > Equus > Equus asinus. The sequence continues at coordinate 146,637 of NW_027225277.1, forward strand.
GAGCCATGGAGCTGACTGCACTTGCACAGATCATCACTCACCTCATTTCTCACCTCCAAGTATCCGTCTCCACCCTTCAGACCACCCTGCCCTTCATCCCATAAATTTTGCCCCAAGTCCTTGATCAGGGAGACAGATCTGAGAGAATACGCCTCCTGTCTCTTTGCAGATCAAGCTAGCAATAAAGCTTTTTTCTTTCCCCAAATCTGATGCTGTAATTAATTGTTTTTTTTCTACGTGCATTGGGTAGGAGAACCCCATTTTTGTGGAGTAACAGTCAGAAAAACAAAAGAGAAGTGTGTTTTAAGGAATGAGAACCATAGGTATAAAGGTTCTATTATGGAACTGGGGGGAAGGGATGGGTCTGGCTGGAAGGCAGGCCCTGGGAGGAAAGAGGCCTTAGAGGCCAACAGGGACTAAATTTAGGAATTTGGGATTTCCCCTGAAGATAAGGCAGGCCTTAGTGCAGAGGAGGAGCGGTATGTCTAGATCCGGGGATTACAGGTTCCTCTGGCAGCCTATGCTGGAGACGACTGGAAGCTGCAGTAGTGGTTCGGGAAAGGAGTGGTAAAAGCAGACACAGCAGGCAGAGCTCAGTCCATGGCCACATGCACTGATGGCAGCCTCCTGTCAAGGGCAGTGTTTCCTAAAAATACGTCCTGCAGGATTTCCCCACTCAATTGTGAACTTTGAGAGAGGAGGGTCTGGGGCTGTGTTGTCCTCCTAGACAAGGGGCACAGTAGGCGGTCAATACGTTTTGATGAATTAAGATCTCCTGAGGTGCTAGTTTAAAGTGCAGATTACTGGGCCCTGCCCCAGACCTAAAAGAATATATAATGAAACAGGCTGCTATGACTTAAAAAATGTTTTGTTTTCAATGAACTTACACTTTATTAATTATAACATATACGTATGTTTTCAAGATAATATTATGTACATGCAAGGGCATGGGTACTCATAAACGTTTTGGAGGAAGAAGCAAGAGGTTGAGAGAATGGGCCTAATGGGCACTAACTTTTCATGGAAGTCAGAGGCTGGGAGGATGACTATAGAGAACAAGGGGAGATGGTGGCCACGAGAGAGTGGGGAAGAGTTCAAATAACTGCCAGGAGGAAAAGGGAGAATATCAACTAGAGAACAGAGGAAGGAAAACCAGGATATACTCTATCATGAAAATCAAGTGAAGTTTCTAAAAGAGCAGAGTCTTGAGAGGCAGTGTAAAGGGTCTAGAGAAAAAAGTCACTTCCGTTGGGGTGAGTTTCTCCAGTAGCTTTCAGACAGAGGCAGGAATGGAGACGGTGAATGATCGAATGGATCAGGGATGAGGCTGCCAAGATTATACATCTCTTTATGGTCATCTTCCTACTTTCCGTTTTGATACTTAGCTACCAATCATACTAAAAGCAGAGAGTCTGAAACCAGCCTATGGCATGGTGCTGGAGACAGCGAAGGACACCGGGAGAGGCTGAGGTGACCCACCAAGTCAAGGAAGATGGAGGGGAGAATATATTTAACTCAACTTGTGTGTCTATAAAATAAAGAGAATCATAATGAAATGGGGTCCTCATAAAAAACACTAGGAAAATTAGTAGAGTAGAATGGTGTTGAAAACTAAGCCTTAAAATTATTCTTTCTTATCCATTTTAGCAAATAACCCATTTTACTTTATTGTTCCAGTTTTATTGAAATATAATTAACATACATAATCCATTTTTAATACATACAGCCCAACTTAATATATAAAAATGGGCTATTAAGTGAGTTCAGTCTCCAATCTTCTGAAATGCAATAATCTCTCAGGCAAACTAGAATTTCACGCCTAGAGATGCTACTGCTGCCCCAACACTGGTACCATACATTCGGCTGGGCCTGTCTGCTGATTCTCCAGCCCAAAGTCCTTGCCTCCCTCCATGCTGCCTTCCTACCCCCAGCTCAGAACCTGCTGTCCCATGTGATGCTCCCTCTGCCTGCCAAGCAGCAGCCCTCTGTGGCCCATAAAGTGGAGTGTCTGTACATAGTAAGGCCACATAGGACTGATCTTCCAGAAGCTCAGGCAGGGCTACAAAGGTCTCTAAAGATCTCCTCTAGCTGTATCTAGTCAGTCCCACTCTGACTCAGCTCTTCTGTCCCCATCAACCAGAACTCAGCTCCTAAACTTGGCAGACCTTGGCTCCTTGGGTCTTCAGTGATTCCATGCCTGACCCCAACCTGGACTGATAACCTAGATTCACTTACTCATTCAACCAACATTTGCTAAGCACTTCCGTGTGCTAGGGACTCTTCTACAATACAGCAAAGGAGGAAAAATCCCCAAACATCCAAGCCCTCCCCAGATCCTTGCCGTAATGGATCTTCTTTTCTAGTGGACCTTGGATTCTGCACTGACCTCTTACAGAATCTTCAATTTGTCCTCTGCCTTTTGACCGATCTTTCAGTCTTGGAATGTCTATCCATGAACAGAAATTTCCTACAAGTGTTCCTATATTTTGACCACCTGACCTTGCAGATCTGCTTGGACTCCAAATCCTGGCTTCCTCTGGAAAGTTCTAACTGGGTATATGTGTGTCATGGTTAACGAACACAAGAGGATCCTAGACAATTACTGCTGGAAGGGATTGTGTAATCTATCACCCTCATTTTAAACAGAAGAAACATGGGGCTGGCCCTGCGGTTGAGTGGTTAAGTTTGCGTACTCCGCTTCGGTGGCCCAGGCTTTTGCTGGTTTGAATCCTGGGTGTGGACATGGCACTGCTCATCAAGTCACACTGAGGTGGCATCCCACATGCCACAACTAGAAGGACCCACAACTAAAAGTACACAACTATGTACCAGGGGGCTTTGAGGAGAAAAAGTAAAAATAAAATCTTAGAAAAAAAAAAGTAAATAAATAAATAGAAGAAACACATGCTGAGAGAGCCTAAGTACCATCTCCTAGGGCACCTGGCGAATTAGGGGCAGAGCTCAGGCTGTGCCGAAGGTTTTTTGACACCAGAGTCTGACCTTGGGGTCAGGTTGGTTAGGGTCACCTTAACAAGTGGCACTGACTCCTTTTGATTCCCCATCCCACTGGTTAATATTTTGGGGGATTTTTTTCTTTTCGTTTTTTACAAACGAGTGTCATTGTTTCATATGGATTATTGTTAAGGTGCTTTAAATCACAGGCAAACTCACTAATTTGCAAGTTATTGTTCGATATTTTAAAAGTTAACACTTACAAGTGTAAATTTCAGCTCCACTGTGCCTCACACCTACGTTCCTCACTGATACTCGTGAAGCACTGCAGACACGAACAAGCTCATTTTACAAATGAGTCTCACACGTCTCACCAGCTGTGACGGACGCTCTCCCCTTTTACCACAGCCTCTGCTTCTCCCCAAATCCTGTGTTAAGGACCAGCCTTCAAAAAATGCATCCAAGTTCCAAATAACAGATTTTCATCACCTCCAGATAGGTAAAAAAGGCAATTTATATTTTTAAAAAATTTGCTAGTTCAACAATCTGTGGGCCCACCCAAAGATCCCTTCTAGGCACTAAACAAATAGATTAAAAACAAATTCCTTTGTTACTAAGTCAATTTCTCTAACTTTCCTTTTAGCATTCATCTGCATCCTTCTTGACGTTAGGTTGAATGTTCAGAGCAAAGTATCAGTCCTGCTGCGCCATTAAAAAGCTCTTCTCCTGTCCCGCACAGGGCAGCATTCAGTACTCCAGTCATCTCATCCAGCAGGGATGGATGGAAAGAATGGCTCTTCTGCATTTCACTAGGATTTAATTTACAACCTTGAACTGAGCTGGTTCTGTACACAGTCAACCCGTCCATTGTCTGAGCCCGTGCTGTCTGCTACTGCTGGCTTACAAGCTCATTTGAAGTCAACATTTTTCATATTTACACCTGTCTCCCCTAGAGCACCTGGTGTGGTGCTTTGTATCAAAAGGTACTTAAAGCTTATTTGTATAACAAAATGAAAAACATTGATGAGCTGTGTGAAGGCTGGAGAATTCAAGGGTGGCAGACTCAGGAGGAATACTCTCTCTTCAGCACATGCTGTCTCTCACCTCTCTGGAACTTCAGTGGCTCAGCTAAAGACAGGAGAGTAAGGAGGGTACTCAAGGTACAGAAAAGCAGTGGGGTACATCCATCCTGAGAGCGTGTGCCTAATCTTAGCTCTAACCACTTGCTAGTTATGTGATTTGGGCAAGTTACTTAACCTCCTAGTTTCTTTCTCTGTACAGTGAATGGGACAAAGTAGTACCTACCTCATCGGATTGTTCTGGTCCCACAGGCCTCCTGCTGTCCCTCTCCCTGGAAGCTTCTCCCCAAACACCTGAATGGTTAGCTCCGTTGCTCCATTCAGCCTCTATGAAAATCTCACCTTATCAGTGAGGCCCTCTGGGACCTCTCTAATAACTGAGCTTTTTTTCTCTTCATAGTACTTATAACTACCTCACATGTTATATGTTTATTTGATTACATATTATCCTGTCTCACCTCTCCAAAATGGAAGTTCCCTGACAGAAGGGACTTTGTTTAGTTCTCTGATTTGTCTTCTGCACCTAGAATGGAGCCTGGCATGTAGAAAGTGCTTAATAAATATTCTTTGAATGGATGAACTGGAAGGTCAGACGAATTAATTTATACTAAATGCCTTGGTATTTATGTTCACTACATGTTAGTCATTACGTTAACTACCATTACTCTTCAGCACATGTGAGGATTCTTTCTGGATGCCCAGGATGGAGACCTGGAGACTAACGTGGTGGTCATCCTGGTGGTGGTCACCTTACTTTAGGAAGAAAGGCCTTGATCATCAGGTACATGCTGCGGACGTTAAGATTCATTGAGAAGTCCCAGTCTTTCTCCTCACAGTCCAGGATGGTTCCATGATGAACAAAACTGGAAGAGTAATTAAACAATGGGGAAAAATTATCATTAAAAACGATTTCTATTCCACTTCCTTTTCATTTTTATTTTCATTTATTGACTTAGACCATTGTCCCTTCCCTAACCAAGACTTTTAACAATTCAAACATAGTATCACTTGGTACATTAGGTAAGTAAGTGTCTCAACAACTTAAGGTAAAAAATTTGTTATTTGAAAACAAGATCCTTCTTTTAAAAGAAGGCGGCAAGTGTCTGGAGCCCCCAAACATAAGAAGCTCTATACCAAATGCACAGGAAATATCAACGCCATTACAAACAACTGAGGACACTTGCCCCAGTGGACTCTGATTTCAAGAGCAGCAGTGCCCTCAGGTGGCAAGAACTTATCATTCTCAAGGGAAATCAAAGTTGCAGGGAAAACAAGTATCTCACCATCTCAGGGCAGCAAAGTAATATCGCTACTGTACAGTTCTGACATACTGAGTAAACAAAGCAGAACAAAAGAAAACCCTCAAAATAGCCTTTGCTATTTTCCAAGTCACATTTCCTCAAGGAAGCTTTATAACAATGGGGTCCTAATTGATTTCACTGTCCCCTGGACCAAGATTATGTAATTACTTATAAAATATTGTCAGTTGTGATTCCCATGTACCACTGTACTTCCAGTTCAATCAAATGACAGCAAGAACCACATGCTATATTTCTATATCCCTTACTTTGCTGAAAATTTAATAGATGCTCAAAAAATAATTTTGCTAGTTGATTTTTTCATGGTTCTGAATATATTCTTCTATGAAAGATGAGCAGATTATTTATAAAATAGATAATCATAAATTGTTGCTTTAATTTCCATACATTGTAACACATGATAAACTATGAATAGACAGACTTTTTTCATACTGAAACATGATTAGGAAGAATCATAAAAATACATAAGAAGGCTCTAGGATTTTTCTATCAATGCCACAGTATAAACGTTAACACCACACAAGAAAAGTGGAACATCAGACTCTATCTACTTAGTCCTGCGTAAGCCTCAACTGTCCTCATCTCTACTGTCATGCCTGAAAAGGGAGAGTGAGCACAAGCACTAGCTGCTCCACATGGGGCTGCTCCAGCTCCAGTCTCTCATCCTTCAAGCATGGTTCAGCAAGTTTGGTACTACTCTATCAAGTTCAATTAAGCCATTCTCTTTGTGCTGTATATAAAGCAACAGAGTGAAACTTCTTTTGCTGGGATTAATTGTCCTAATAAGAAATGCTGCGCTTGGGAGGTAGAAAGAACTTGCCAGAATGTTGTGCCAACAAATGGGGAACATTCGCATTTCAATAAACTGAGTACTCAGTTTTTGGCAGATATACTTTGCCTTAAAGACACTCCTGGAAAACAGTTTTTAATTTTATTTTATAAGTCTTAGTGGAACATCAGTGACAAGTCCACTGGTGTGAGCCTGTCCCCAGCCTTAGGTAGATCAACAGCGTTGGATTGGTAGCAGTTGTCTTGAGTATCCTTAAGTGCCTTTAGGCCCCAAGCACATGTCAACTTCTATGGCTGTTTTACTTGCTGAATCTTACTTGTAACAAAAATTCTGTCCAAAATCCAGCTTTATTTCCTAAGGAATATATTAGGGTTCACAAAGAATAATTTGGCCATATTATCAAATTTCTTTTAATAAAAGACATAGAAAACTTTCTGTGAGGAGAATGAAATTAAAAAGTTATGAATTACCCAGCAACATTAAAGAGAATGTCAACTCTCTCAATTTCATTGGCAAACTCATCAATTTGTTTTTTTTTTTGTGACATCCAGGACTCGAGTCTGAATACCTGAAACATAAAACAAGGGAAACTATTTACTTATACCCATAAAAAATGTTTAGTCTTGTAGATGTAGCTGCTTTGAAGTACAAAGATTACAGTATCTGTCCATTTTGCCTTCATAGGATTGTTGACCATTGGTAGGGTCTTAAGAATCTTAAGAATCTCATTAATAAAAATCTTAAAATCCTCCCCATCCTGAACTCCCAATAACACACCTCTCTTTCCCTCCCTTTCTCTTCACTCTCTAAATTGAATACTAAAGGCCTTTTCTGAGAAAAGACTTTACAGTGAAGTATGATCTATATTAGATGCTTCTCAGTGAGCCAGCAGTAATAACAGAGCGCAGGCTTGCTCTTTCCCCAGAGGTGAGTCACTGCCCCAGGAACACTGAATCCTATCTGAGTGAGGGGTAGGGAAGGGCAGGGCAGTGAGACAGGAGACTGTTTCCATTTGTGCACTTTACCTTCATGTCAATTCCATTATTTATTGGAAACAACTTTGTCAGTCAAGGGTATAATCACTTATTTCTGCACTAAATTGCAAGGAGAAGAAATGAGGGGCCAGGAGAAGGGATGAAACACTTGAAAGCTAGACATGAGAGATCCAGCATTGGATCTCAGAGACACACTGTAATAGTTAGTAAAAAACCCCAAACATTCTCTAATAAAAGAAAGTCACTATTTTAATGTTTTTAAAAAAAATATGGTTTATTATTCTTTTATAGATATAGAAAGAAAAGATTATAAACATAGAAAAGGAGAGAAAGGGGAGAAAGTTTTGGGAGGACTTTCTTCCCTTAGTACTTTTTCAGTACAACAGCGTTTTTCTGACTTGGAGTTAAAATTCCCTATTATTAAAATTAAATAATTTTCCAATAATAAATAAACAATCCAATAATTAAAATAGCATAGTCTAATTCCGTTCATGAATTCAATGTGCTAATTTGCATTTGATTATATAACCTGTTCTATTTTGCTGGAAGAATTAACTTTCAAATGAGCTGTCTGTTCTGATTTCTTTCAGAGGAACTCTAGTTGAAGTCCTTTGATGCTGGAGTTGAGTTCAGTGTGGTGCAGTAAGGGGTGATACACAGCGAAATAATTTGCATGATCTCTTAGGGTTTCTGATCATATGTGGCTTTAGGGCTGAGCTGTCTCCAATATGGTAGCCACCAGGCACATGTGGCTACTAAGCACTTGAAATGCAGCTAGTCAGAACTGAAATGCGCTGTAAGTGTACAACACACGTGAATTTAAAAGATTTAGTATGAAAAAAGAATGTAAAATATTCCATAAATTTTTTTTATATTGAGTATGTTAAAATGGTATTTTAGATATATTTAGTTAAATAAAATACATTACTAAAATTAATTTTCATCTGTTTCTTTTTACTTTTTAAATGTAGCCACAGGAAATTTAAATCACACACGTGGTTCACATCATTTTCCTACTGGACAGCACTGTGCTGAGTAGGGCACAGAAGTGAAAGTTGTCATTAAAAGTTAACGCAACAACTGTTAAATTTCACATACAACTTTGTAATTAGGTACTGAATCCTTCAACATGCTGGATAAAAAAAATTTTAAGTATACAACTTTTATATATTTAAGTATACAGATTTTTGTCTGTAGGTTCACAGAATATAGATTTGATATCAAAGAATCAGGCTCTAAGAAGAAGGCCGGTGGAGCTGACCAGCCAAGTAATTTTCTTTCAGCAGACGAGTACTGTTTTTTATAATACCTTATGGACTCTGAATCCCAAGTTCAAGCTGCTGAGTTGCTTACCCGGGTACTTTTCCAGTTCTTGAAGTTTGGACTCATTGATATCTGTGGCTATGACTTGGGCACCTTCTCTTGCAAAAGCCTGGAAGACAACACACAAATGAATCCTTTGTTTACTTGGTTAAGCTGCTCTCATGAATAGAAAATCCTTTAGCCTTTTCTCCCTTTATCTTATTTTCATTGTTTTCCTTATACATGGGTGGAATTTCAAACTATCTAGTCTCGCTTCGCCCTTCCCTTTGTTATTTTTATCATTAATTAGTACAACATGACATACATTGTGCTTGTCATCTGACTTTGTCCCTTTTAGTAACATCAAATACAATAGTGTTTTTAAAAAACTAGGATTCTGTTATTAACACCTCTCAAAATACTACTATTCTGTGATTTGATAGCCTTTATTCCATTTCTGAGGTGACTAAACCCCAAATAATGAGAAAAATGGGTTATTTCAACACTTTTCCTCCTAAGAGTATACTAGTGTTTTCACAAATATCAAACTATATCCTACCGTTACAGTTAAGCTGCATTATTAGCTCAGGTGAGGAATATAATGTGCAAGAAGCTGCTATAAATTACAAGGTAAAGGTAACGGTAACCTGATAGTCTTAGAACTCTGGAGTCCTATGTCTGAACTGACATGATTTCAGAGGGCTATGCACTCCTTTAGGCCCCCTGTAATAAATTTATTACAGTGCAGAGAAACTGAGGCAAAGAAATAAGTTCTCAGAGTCAAAAGTTATGAGATGTCACATAATAAATATGTGAGGTAAGCCTTGCTTCATCCGCCTGGGATCAGGAGTAGCAACTTTTATTTTTGTAACTTAAGACAACAGAAGCACAAAAGCCAATAAAAAAAAGTAGAGCAGAATTAAACAGCCATGGGATCTGTCCACGTGATTCAACACCTCCAAAGGCAGGAAGCAAACAGAGATAGTAACTTACTATGGCAGTGGCCCGGCCGATCCCCTGAGCAGCAGCTGTCAGGACGATGACCTTCCCATCAAGTCGACCCATAACGGAACCTGCGGTTTAATCTACAGACACGTGTATTTAATGGCATGCACTGTAGACATGGTCCTATGCAGTAACATCTAGAATGAATGGTTCAATGTACTCCTTTAAGAACCTGAAGATGGCACCTCAGCACAAATATTCCCACCATGAGAATTCTCCAAGAGCGCCCACTCTAGATACCTAGCTTTGTACATCAAAACCATTTGGCACAGCCCACTCAACTGATACTCAGTAAGAGACAGACATTGGACTTGACCCACCTTTCGGTTTTTTGAGAACCCAATGCTGATCCAGAAGGGGTGGAGTCCTCCCCTGCCCATCCTCCCCGCTGTGCCCGCACGCACTGCTATGCCACTGGGCATGTCCTTCCTGCTTTCTGTCCTGTAAACTTCCGTTGGGTTTGCACCATCAATCATTTCTAGTTTGTTTATTTATATTCTTATTTTTGCAGGGGAAGATTCGCCCTAAGCTAACATTGAACCAGGAGGCTGAAGTGGAGTGCACCAAACTTTAACCACTAAGCCATCAGGGCTGGCTCTCATCTGTGGTTTTTCCTTGTCCCTTGGAAAGATTTCACCATCGGCCTCAGAAAGTCACTGAACAAAAGAACCGGAAAATCAAATCATGTCCAATACCCCCATTTTACAGATGAGGAAACTGATGTGGCCTGGTCCAGGTGAGAGAGACAGACGAAACGCAGGCCTCCCCATAACGCTGCCGATCCTCTTCTCAAGCTTAAGCCGGCGGGAGTTAACGCTTTAACAGCCACAGTCAGTCACTTCTGACAGGCAGGACTGAGACACTGTGACCGGGGGAAAGGTGGCATGCATCAGGTCTGACCAGTGCCGACTGCAGGGCGCGCGGAACGGCTAGTGCTGAGGTCGGGGTGGCGAGGAGTCAAACGATGATCAAATGAGGTGGTCTTCAAGGAGCCAGGCTCTCTCCCCCATCCTGCTGTTCTCAACGTGTGCCTCTGACCTCGCGCCAAGTCACAACATGGCTGCTATGTCCCAAGGCACCATATCCGCATCCGCGCCAAAAAACACCAAGGGAAGGAGCAAAAGCCAAAGGTCTTTCTACCCAAGAAGGAAGGCCTGCTCAGAACCCCGGCCCACGTTTCACCCGCCAGCCCTAGCAGCCGCGGGGGCCGGCATGTGGGGGCGCCGTCTTCCCCCCTCAGGATGGGAAAGGCAGGGAAACGAGCTGGGAGGGCGTTGAGCGAACGCACTCAAGCAGCACGCGCGCACACACACCGCGCCCGAGAAGGCGCAGGCGGCTTCTCCGGCCTGGGCCCCTAAGCCCTTTCCTCCCGAGCCCCACTCCGTGCTCCTCAGCCAGGCGCGGCTCCGCCCGCCGGGGGCGCTCACGCGGGCAGGCGTCAGGCAAGCGGGGGCGGGGGGCGTCAGGCAGGCGGGGGCGGGCGCGCCCGGGGGGGGGGGCGGGGCGGGGTGGGGGGGGGGCGTCGGGCAGGCGGGGGCGGGGGCGGGCGCGCCGGGGGGCGTCAGGCAGGCGGGGGCGGGCGCGCCGGGGGAGGCGGGGCGCGGGGCGAAGGCCCGAGGTGTGGCCCGGTCTCGCGCGCTCCTTCCCGCGTCCCAGCCGGCGTCGCACCCGGGCCTCCCACCAGCCGGCCCAGCGGGCCTCGTGTCGCCCGGACCCCTGCCGTCCAGCCCTCGGCCGCCCGGGGCCCGCGGCGTCCACGCGCGGACAGGAGGCGGGCGTTCCAGGGGGTGCCCCGCCGTCCCCGCCCCTGCCCGGGCGCTCGCTCCCTCTGCTCCCAGCGCTGCCCCGAGCTGCCGGCGCCCGACTCCGGGACCAGCTCGCCGCTGCCGGAGGCGCTCCGACCGCGGCCGCCCTCGCCAGCCACCAAGAAGCCCAGCCACTCTGAGGCAACGAAATTTTCACTGGTTTTCCCCCTTCTTACACGAGAGGTTCATACTCACTTTAAACTTGGGGAGAGTTGAGATATTTTCAATATGTACTTTAGGAATGAGAGACTCCAGGAACCTTTACCCACCCCCAGTCCTGAGCGTGCGGATCAAACGCTGTGACTTGAGCCCGTGCGCCCCGCGGCTCTGGGCGCCGGGCTCCGGGCGGCCTCCCCGCCTTTCTGGGCCCGGAGTTTGGAGCCGAAGGTTTACTGTTAGGTCAACTGCACTGCCACGCTAAAACAGAGTTTTTGGGAAAATGAGTTGCAAACATGGCCTGAAATGGTAAATTCCAACATGAAAAGCAAACGTGATGGCTTTCTTACTGTAAACACTGGAATCAAAGTGTTAATTTTTCGTTATCAGAGGCAGAGCATTTTCGGGAATTCTGTCTTCATGAACCCGGAAGAAAAATGTTCACTGAAAAATCCTCTCTTCTTTGGTTATTTTGAAAAACTTAAGATACCAGACTTCCAAATGCACCCTAATCCTGATCTAACTGCTAAGATTTCCTGAAATAAGTAACGTGCAGAGCAAAGCAACACATAAAAATTAAACATCTCCTTTTCCCAGTCCATTTAAAGTTTCATTGAAAAAATACCAGGAAATCTTACTTTAGAGTAGCAGCAGGTGGATGGCGTCCTCCAGGTCACTGCGCGAGCGGCAAACGGAGACCGACCTTCGTGCAGACAAGTCAGGCGCTTAATGATGAATGCTGGGATGTGTAGTTCAGGTTTCTTCCGAGTTTGCTGGTTCTGTTTCCTTGAGTTTTTAAGGATTCGCACATTGGTATACTCAATGTGTGTACGTGCTGCCGTCTAGTGGAGCTCAGGTCGAACTGCTAACTCCGAGTAAACGGTGAAAAGCGGAAAAAGCCCCCGCAGCATGCTCAGGACTGGAAACCACTCCCTTGGCTTTGACCCCTCTCAGTCCCTGTCGTTTGTGTCTACTACGTGCCGTTCTGCGGTGTTCAAGATGGAATGAGGCAGAAGTCGCATGTGGAAGACGGCAGAGCCGCGAAACAGAAGGAGCCCAGGTCACTGAAGATACTAGAGCCTTCTCTCCTGGCCCTTGACATGATTGCTGAGAGGGCAGCACACGTTCTCTCGCGTTGAAGGTATGGTTGTGGTTCTCTTGTGACGCGCCGTCTCTTCTAACACTAATACACGCTTAGTGGCGGAATGCAGGCGTCCTGACTGCACTGGCGGTGGCGTCAGGGAGCAGGTTGAGCCTCAGTGGGAGTGTGGAGGCTTCAAGGAAAGAACATGCTGGGTAAGAGCAAAAAGCCAAGTCTGGCTGAAGAGAACAGAGACACAAGAAGGAAAAGAAAGGACTGGGTCACGTGAGCCCTCTACACTAGGCTTCGTAACTCCAACTTTCTCAGGCAGGTAACTGAGCAGAGTGAGTGTGTAGGTTGTTTGTGCACGTGCTGTTTAAGTGGCTTCACTCAGCACCCACCCAACTCACTTTCACCTGCCTCCTACACTGTAAGGGTGATAAATAAATGACAAGCAGTAGGCTATATTGGAGGATATGAGGAAGCCATTTGGTTTGAAACTAATTTGACCTGACCTTGTTTTTCCAGAAAGGTCTGTTGAGCATGCATTGTACATCTGCTTTAAACGCTTACAATGTCCCAAAGACAAGAACAATGCCCTTAAAGATAAGGAGGTAGCTTCCCCCCACATCGGCATTTCCTTTAATATGCATCTCTCCCTAAACTAAGGATTAATTATGGACCTGCTGTGCTCACTGTGTGACCACCCACCTTGTGACCACTGACCTACTGACCTCTGACCTGCTGGGCCAGCAAAGCATCTCACGATAATTGTAAAAGGGATATTCCTGCCATATATGATGGATGCTCTTTGTTCCAAGACTGTGTATAACCACTCGGTACACCCCACTTCTTTGGTGCCCTTCCTTCCTTGGGGGAGGAAGGCCCCAGGCTAGTCCTCAGACCTGACTCATAATAAATTCACCCCAATTTTGATTTGTAGATTGATGTGGATTATTTGTGTCAAGGGGCTGAAAACAAAACTCTCAAATTGCCAGCTTCCTTTGCTGCTAGGGTTGGCCAATGAAATGTGGGCTGGAGTTTCTGAGGAGGCCTTTCTTCTTGGATAGAAAGGCCTTTGGCTTTTGCTCCTTCCTTTTTTGAGGGGGGGGCGGTCCTGGAACGTGGATATGATGCCTTGGGACCTAGCAGCCATTTTGTGACTTGGTCTGAGGTCAGAGGCACACACTAAGGACAATAGGGAAGAAAAGGAACCTAGTTCCTTGAAGACAGGCTTAAGACAAAATCCCTAAAGTAACTCCTCTGGACTTCTTATGTGAGAAAAATAAACTTTAGTCACTTTTCAGGTTTTTTGTTCTTGGAGCTAAGTGTATCCGTAACAGTCACAGTGGTTAAGAACAGACTGTGGAGTCAGAAAGATGCAGGTAAGTCCCACATCTTTCCCTCACCAGCTAAGTGAGTAAGTTACCCAGCTGACCAAACCTGTTTCACATCTGTAAAATGAAGGTAGGCATAGCACCTACCTCAGGGATGTTGTGAGGAGGAAGGACTTGGCATGTACAATAGTTGTTACATTTGTACTTAAAAATGTGAATGATTATTAGAAATTCAATTATAATGGATGGTAAAAATTACCCTTAAAGATTTTTTAAAACCCTGCCCTGGTTTCTGCTTGTGTTCACATAAGGTCTTTGGTAAAACTGTCTCTCATTGCCCCACTGTAGCTTCTAACACTGGGTCTAATGACTGTAATCACACGCAGCTGTGCTCCTTGTGTTCCTAACAACATCTTTCCTTTCTTTTTTTTTTATGCTTTTTTTTTGGTGAGGAAGACTGGCCCTGAGTTAACATGTTACCAATCTTCCTTTTTTTTTTTTCCTCCCCAAAGCTCCAGTACATAGGTGTATATCCTAGTTGTAGGTCATTTTAGCTCTTCTATGTGAGACACTGCTACAGCATGGCTTGATGAGCGGTGGTAGGTCCACGCTCAGGATCTGAACCAGTGAGCCCCACGCCACCAAAGCAGAACATGCGAACTTAACCACTTGGCCATGGGGCCAGCGCCAATACCTTTCCTTTGACTTTTGAGGATTTTGGAATAGACTTTTTATGAATATGAGAGTTCCCTAATCAAGGCCAACTCAGGTACCTCTTTCTCGATGCAGCTGTCTTCAGCCTCCCTTTATTCACAGATCTTCAACAATTATGCTTACTCTACGACCGCCTAAGTCACATGGTATTGCAGATATTTGCTTACCCCCTGTATAGTCAGTGGACTAAATTTGTTTAAGGTTAGGGACCATATCTTTTTCACCCTTACATTGTGATCAGCTCATATTAAAAGTATGAGTTATTTGTTTTCCAGCTACAACATGAGTCCCACAAAGGCAGTGCCTTTCGGTGCCTAGACCAGTGATCAGCACACAGTAGAAGGTAGTTAAATATTTGAGTATGAATGGCAGGCTCTCAATAAGTTTCCTGAACATGATTCTGCTAGGCTCTCAAGAAAATGTTTCCTATGAACAATACTGTATTTTGTCTTCTCTGGTCCTGACTTGACTTTTCAGATTTTAGCGTCGTCTGACCATCTTACTGCTTTTTAACATTCTCGCAAGTTTCCATTGCTAACTTTCATCATTGTTCCTTCACAATCTTTCATCATGACACTGAAACTCAGGTCATAAGAGTTAAGCAACATTCTGAGGGAGACATCAGCAAGATGGAGGAATACAAAGTCCCAGCTCTTCTTCCCTGACAGAGACACTGTCTTAACAGCAATACATGGACCAAAGTATCTTTGTGAGAACTTCAGAAGCCAGGTAAGAAGTTGCAGTCCCCTGGGTAAGGGCAAAGCTAACAACTTCCACCCTGAAACTAGGCAGAAGAGCCCTTTCATTTTCCCTGCGACCACCTCTCCCCCAAGCCAGCACAGCTCACCCCTGCTTACAGCTCCTCCATCGTGAGGAGCAGGGGAAAGAAAAGAGAGGAAAATTCATTCACAGTTCCGTCTTTTTGGAGAGCTGCCTGAAGGACTGGTTTCTGTCTCACTTGACCCGAACTGCTGATGGAACTGGCATGGTCTGGCACCAGACAGAGCCTAGCGTGGCTCAGCACCATCAGGAGTAGGTGCCCAACTCGAAGCTTCATCCTCGGGAGGGAGGGAGGGAGGAGAGCAGAGCGTGTGTCTTATGTGCCAGCGTTTTGGAGGGCTGCCATTGGGACTGGTTTCTATCTCACCTGATTTGGGGTGCTGATGGGAGCTGACGTAATTTGGATGCCTGGGGGCCAATGAGAACAAAGGAGAGTGGGGTGGCTTCCTGATGCAGCACCAAAGAAGCTGCAGTACTACAGACAGATATTAGAGGGAGCAAGAGATTATGAGCTCCTGAAAAAGAAACTGGCAAACCTCTCTAATTGGCAAATCACACACACAAGCCTAGAGAGTCACATCTGCCCAAAAGCTTTCAGAGGGCCCACAATCTATAACTGGGCTGACTGATGAAGGTCTTCCCCTGTATGAAGCAGCCCATAAAGACTGGAAGAGGTGGCTATTTTTCAAATGCATAAAAGTCAGCAAAAAAATCAAAAGGCACACAAAGAAACAGAGAAACACGATGCAATCAAAGAAACAAACTAAATCTCCAGAAACCAACTCCAAAGAAATGGTGACCTATGAACAAATACCTGACAAACACTTGAAAATAATAGTTTTAAGGAAGCTCAATGATCTACAAGAGAACACCAATAGACAGCTAAATGAAATCAGGAAAATGATGCACAAACAAAATGAGAATATTAAAGAGATGGAAACTATAAAAAAGGACCAAACAGAAATTCTGGAGCTGAAGAATACAAATAACTAAAATGAAAAATTCACAGAGGGGTTCAATAGCAGACTTGATCAAGCAGAAGAATCAATAAGTTGAAACCAGGTCATATGAAATTACTCAGTTAGAGAAGAAAAAAGAAAAAAGAATAAAGAAAAGTGAAGAGAGCCTAAGGTACTTATGGGACATCAGCAAGTGGACCAATATATGCATCATGGAACTTCCAGAAGGAAAGAGAAAGGGACAAAAGATTTATTTGAGGAAATAATGGCCAAAAACTTCCCAAATCTGAGGAATGAAAGATATCCAAATTCAAGAGTTAAGCAACATTCTACTAGACTGGATATCTGAAGACTGATCTTATATATATATATAATTTCTATTGAGTTCATAAGAGTTGACATCATTGTGAAATTTCAGTTGTACATTGTTTCTTGTCTGTCACCACGTAAGTGTTCTCCTTCACCCCCTATGCCCACCCCTCACCCCCTTCCCCTGGTAACCACTGAACTGTTTTCTTTGTCCATGTGTTTGTTTATATTCCACATGTGAGTGAAATCATCTGGTGTTTGTCTTTTTCAGTCTTACTTCCCTTAGCATAATTCCCTCCAGGTCCTTCCATGTTGTTGCAAATGGGATGGATCCGTCTTCTTTTAATGGCTGAGTAGTATTCCATTGTATATATACCACATCATCTTTATCCAATCATTGGTCAATGGGCACTTGGGTTGCTTCCAGGTCTTGGCTATTGTGGATAGTGCTGCTATCAACACAGGGGTGCATATGTTCTTTGGATTATTGATTGCAAGTTGTTTAGGTAGATACCCAGTAATGGAATAACTGGATATGGTATTTCTATTTTTAGTTTTCTGAGGAACCTCCATCTTGTTTTCCATAGTGGCTATACCAGTTTGCAGTCCCACCAGCAGTGTATGAGGGTTCCCTTTTCTCCACACCCTCTCCAACTTTTGTTATTTTTAGTCTTAGTGATTATAGCCATTTAAACAGGTGTAAGGTGGTATCTTAGTGTAGTTTTGATTTGCATTTCCCTGATGATTAGTGATGTTGAACATCTTTTCATGTGTTTCTTGGCCATCTGTATATCTTCTTTGGAAAAATGTTCTTATCCCCTGATCATTTTTTGATTGTGCTGTCTTTTTGTTGTTCAGTTGTGTGAATTCCTTATATATTATGGAGATTAACTCCTTGTCAGATATATGATTTGCAAATATTTTCTCCCACTTGGTGGGCTGTCTTTTTGTTTTGATCCTAGTTTCTTTTGCCTTGCAGAAGCTCTTTAGTCTGATGAAGTCCCACTTATTTTTTTCTTCTGTTTCCCTTGTCTGAGAAGACCTGGTATTCAAAAAGATCCTTTTAAGTTTGATGTCAGTGAGTCTACTACCTATATTTTCTTCTAGGAGTTTTATGGTTTCAGGACTTATCTTCAAGTCTTTGATCCATTTTATTTTTGTGTATGGCATGAGATAATGGTCTACTTTCATTCTTTTGCATGTGGCTGTCCAGTTTTCCCAACACCATTTGTTGAAAATACTTTCCTTTCTCCATTGTATGTTCCCAGCTCCTTTGTCAAAGATTAGCTGTCCATAGATGTGTGGTTTTCCTTCTGGGCTTTCAGTTCTGTTCCACTGATCTGTGTGTCTGTTTTTGTACCAGTACCATGTCATTTTGATCACTATCGCTTTGTAGTACACTTTGAAGTCAGGGATGGTGGTACCTCCAGCTTTGTTCTTTTTTCTCAGGATTGCTTTAGCAATTTGGGGTCTTTGGTTGCCCCATATGAATTTTAGGATTCTCTGTTCTGTTTCCATGAAGAATGTCATTGGGATTCTGATTGGGATTGCATTACATCTGTAGATTGCTTTGGGTAGTATGGACATTTTAACCGTGTTTATTCTTCCAATCCATGTGCGTGGAATCTCTTTCCATCTCTTTATGTCATCATCTATTTTTAAGACTGATTATATTTTTAATGGCCTTAAAGTCGTTTTATTACCCAGGTGAACATACCTACTACTTTGCAATACTCTTATTCAGTGGAGGAGTGAACATCGTAGAGAATCAACCTGCAGCTCTGTAATCATGTCTGGTTTGGGTGCAGAGGAGAAACCAAACTCCCAAGGGACAGGCCTGAGGGACAGCGTTATAGGAAGGCACAGTTTCACTTCACCCTAGTGAACCTGTGACAGTGTGTTAAGGTAAGGGAAATAACCAATTCATAGACTTTAACAGTGATGGCTATGATACAATTAATAATCTCTCCCTTTGAATAAGTCTTCTTACCAAAGAGCCAAGAATGCCTTGAAATCACTAACTCTGTTCTAAACCTTATGCAACTTGCTGTTTTATATGGTTTTTCAAAGTCATATGATATAAAAGTACTATCAGATACTCTCTAAAACCACAGTTCTTAACCTCTTATAGAGTAACAGACCTCTCAGAGAGTATGTTATAAGAAAGTAGGGACCCTAGTATCCTAGAAAACTGAATCCACACACAAAAGATAAAATTTCAGAGGTTTTACAGATTGTGTGAAGCCCATCCATAGATGCTTTATGTGTTGCGGGGAGCCCAGGTTTAGGAATTTTGTTAATTAAATGATGCTTTAATTTATGTATTATCTAAGTCACATGTGGATAACGAGATTAATGAAAATGTATACATTTTATGTATACACGGAAAGACTGGAAATTTCCTTCAATAACTTTATTCTTCACAAAATATATAAATAAATAAAACAATTCAACTTCTAAAGTATTACCACATTCAGGAAGAAGGCAGTCTATCACCATTCTAAATGACTGGAATGCCTCAATTTCTAATGGCAAAGTGCAAACTGAATTGAAATTAAGTTGGACTGTGACATCATTGCCAGGGATAGAAAAATAAAGTAACAAATACAGTCATTTCTAAATAAGGAACACTAGGCCCCTAGAAAAGTGACAGCAGAGTTTACTGAGTCTTGCACTCGGGCACAGCTTGTCCTGAGGAGGCGTGCCAAGGGCCTGGCTGAGGATCCACACTCTCTGCTCCAGCAGTTTGTTCTTCTGAGAAAAAAATGGAAAGCAAAAGTCATCTTATTAAAAAACACGTTTGGTTGCAACACAACATACAGCTTATATACAGTTTACCTTACAGCTGAGGTAATGTTTTCAAATTGATAACCCATTATGTTCTCCTGCTGTTCTTTAACATCTTTCAACGGCTTCCTCTAGCATGCTCCCAGGATGAAGTAAAAATTCCTCTCCACAACCCACAAAGTCCTGCGCATCTGGCTCTTCTCTCTCTGGCTTCACCGACTTCACCCAGAGGAACCTGTGTGCACTGCGCTCTGGCCACACGTGGTTTTCCAACCCTTCCCCTGGTTACGGTCTCTCCCAGCTGGGCCGACCCTGTTCCCTCTGCCTGAATCGCCTTCCCCTCCCCTCTTTGTTAAGCTAACTCACCTTAACCTGTTAGATCTCAGTCCCCTTCTTCAAGGAAGACTTCCTTATGTTCCTAAAACAACCTATTAAAAACTCATAGGCTTTTGAACTCTAGAACTGTACCTTTTTTGACTACTTGATCACTGTCTATACCCACTAGACTGTGAACTCCAGGAAGGCAGGGGCCATATCTGGTTTGGTTATCAATGTACCATCAGGGTGCAATATGTGACACATAGGTGGAGACCAAAAATTTCTGTTCATTGAATGAATATGTAAATGATATAAGTCTATGATCTGGCTTGTGTAAAATGAATATAATGCTACTGGAAATACTGGCCCATTGAATTGATAAGAAGGTCTTTTGCAGTAAAAGTAGTTATGTTTGTAGGATGGTGTCTCTCTGTGTCCTCGAGAGCTGCTTGTCTATCTGAGGGAAAAGTTGAAGGTTCAGGAGGCAGAATAAGACTTCCCTCGGGGTAAAAAGTGATTTCACTTCAGTGCTGTGCTTTGGAGAAACTTCTCACAGAGACAGCAAATGACATCTCTGCAGAGCAGCTTCTCCATGACATCTTCTCTTGTCTAAACTTGCCCTTTGGGGCCACAGGTGACAAATGAGTTCCAACCGTTATCCCCGATCCCCAAGTAACCAGTATATTTACCCACCTGGGCGGAGGCCTAGACTTGAGTTATCAAAATAGCGAACTGGGTGAGGTGCTGGGAAAGACTTTGATCGGCCATCAAAAAACCAAGATTTCGGTGAGTCCTTTGGCACAGGATCTTGTAAATTCTGTTCCTTGCATTGAGAAGGCGTATGCTGTCTCTCTTGAGAAGCTGGTCCGGTCGCTTTAGGAGACTTTGGAGAATTCTCACAAGTCACTTCTTTGTGAGCTTCTCTTTTAAGAGTTCTCTCCTTCCACATTTTGACCTCATTGGAAAGATGATGATTATTGCTTAAATGTGGGGAAAAATAAAAGAGACTGTAAGACTGCTCAATTCCAGAAATATATTCATATTTACATAAAATTTTTTTTCTTAATTGTGGTAAAATATATGTGACATATAATTTACCATTTTATCATATTTACATTTTAATTTCAACCTAATGCTTCCTAAGTTTGGATTATTTCCACAGTTCAGAAAATGAAATGAGGTCAATATAAATTGAAAAATTGTACTAAATCTCCGTGATCACAGAATCTTGAAAAGTATGATATTAGGTTTCAAATGAATCAGTGATGTCGTCCAGCATGGTTTATCTACTGATACTCTGTGGCAATAATTTGATAAGTTAGTCTTCTGGATGGATAAATCTTTAATGTACCTTTGTTATTTTAAAAGATATATTACACTGTGCTTTTCTGGATTACTTATAGTGTTGCTTCCCACAGGAAATGCTGCCTGCATTTATTCACTCCTTCAGAGAAGCCTGGGAAGCAATCCTAGGCCCTGCTCTCCTTTCTTTGATCAGTCAGCCAAGTGTGTTGATACAACCTCACACTTTTGGGTTCCCCCCCATTCTGCTCTAGCAGCTAGAGACGCCGTATGAGCTCATTAGGCCCCAGCTTAAAATCCTCCAGTGGTGGTAATCCTCCCGTTACATTTAGGAGACCACCCCAGCTGCCTCAGAATGACCTGCAATGTGTAATCTGGACCAGTGGCCTCTGGCATCGCATCTTGCACTTACTCTGCCTCATTCTGTATGCTCTGGCCACACTGCATGTCTTTCTGTTCCACTTTCCTCTTTGACTCAAAGCCTGTGCACATGCTGTTCCCTCAGCCTAGAAGGCTTAGCCATCTCTCCTGTCATCAAGCCTAACTGCTACTCATTTTCAGATCTACTCTTACATATTAGTTTCTTGATCACCGCCCCTCCCCACATCTAGATAAGGTCTGATCCCTCTGTTGGACCCTTTCATAATGTCCTGTTTGCTTTTTTTGTTGTTTAATAGCCTCACACAGAACAGTAGCTATTTGCATATTTATTTAATGCCTATTTTTCTTCTATTGCATCATTAGTAAAGATTAGCACAAGATTCTAATCTTTGGTAGAAGCCAATTAATTAAATTTTTTACAACTGTTTATAAAGGTTAATGGGCTACAATAATGGACCTCAGGGATTCTCCTTTGAGTAAAGCCTCACTGACTTGGGCATATTTGTGGCATATTTAAGCTCCCCTCAAAGATCTTGGTTTACTTTTTGGTTCTTGGCTTAGTTAAAAACAGGCTTAGCTAAAATCAGTTGATGGGCCAGCCCTGTGGCCTAGTGGTTAAGTTCCGGGCACTCCACTTTGGCAGCCTGGGTTTGGTTCTCGAGTGTGGACCCACATCACTCTGTTAGTGGCCATGCTGTGCTGGCAGCCCACATACTAAAAATAGAGGAAGATTGGCATGTTAGCTCAGGGCGAATCTTCCTCAGGAAAAAAAAAAGGTCAGTTGATGGATAGCAAACCTCTGGAATGGTGCTACCATATTCTCATTCCTTTTAAAAAAGACACATTACATGAGCTCTAAAAATTACTTCCCCTATATGTGTGAGGGGTTGCCCACTGCAAAAAATATATATGCATGTGTAGGCATCATCCTCTCCCACACGTACCACCATAAGCATAATTCCTGTATCAGGTAAGCAGATCTTACCTTAACAGTTCATTCCTTTGCTTTGTTAACTGTTCATTTTGCTGCTTTAACTTAGAAATTTCCTTTTCTAGCCATATATATTCACTTTTCAAAATAAAAGCTTTTGTGAGTTGTACAATGCCGCTGCCACCCCCACAGGTTAAGGGTTTCCTTGAAGGCTGAGAATCAGTATGTTCTGATATCACTGTGGGAGGCAAACACACAGACAGGTGATAATTTTAATTATCTCCAAAGTTCACAATAAAGCAAACATTAGTAAGTTCAATAAATCACTATAAAAAACAAAACATCTCAGCACCATCTCCCTGAACGTCATCCTTGACTTCCTCCTCTTCCCTCACCTCCTATGCCAATTCCATCATGGATTCTAAGTATCTGCGGAACCCCTGCTTCTCTCCACCCACTACCTCCACCACCACCACCTGCTAGGATCACTCACGGTGACGGCAGCAGTCGGAGCTGCCCTTCACTGTCTACTCTCGACGCCAGTGGGGTCCCCTGGAGGGCTGCTTCCACCACACAGCGTGTGTGGGGTCCACCCCAAGGCAGTCAATGTGCTCCCAATACTCAACACGTATTTGTTAACTAAATAAACCTTAGACTGCTATTAAAGAATATACTATTCAGTATTTTACACCATATGTGTACAAGTAATGTAAAGAACTGTTTTGTAAATTTTAGGTAAAATTGCATAAAAGTGTGAGGTGCTTAGAAAGTGGAATGATCCACTGGGTCACTGACTGTTTACAAGGGAGGGGCAAGATGAGTGTGGGGAAGACACTCAATGTCCATTTCCTTTTGAATTATTCTGAATTCAGGTACAACACGTACCTGAAAGTCACAAATTAGAAGGAATCATCCTGACCCTTCTCTAACAACAAAAGTTCTATTTTTACCCCTTGAAGTTTTCCAGGTAGGAGCTGCAATTATCCTGCAATGGACACTAGGGCAGTTCAAACTAAACAAGCACCAGACAATGCGTGGACAATAATACACACAAACATCATCTTGCATTTGCCTGACATTTAGAATTTTCAGTGTGCTTTCACACACAACTTTTAGCCTGATCCTTACAAGTCTATATCCAATCTAGAAGGTCAGGCGTTCTCCTCATGATTTCACAGGCTGTTAAGTGAGGGCAGTCAGCTTAGAGAACTGTTCGTGACGTTATTTCGATGCTGGACCCACTACACAAAGCTGCCCCAAGTACTGTTCAGCATTCTCTCTTTTCAAATGAAACATAAGAGACAGAAATATGGGAAAAGATACAGTTTGAGGAATGTATATGCAGAAATTTGATGATTAGATTTGAAAACTGTATCTAAGATAAGTTTCAAAGAGTTTGCCAGTAAGCATCAAGTCTGTATTTTCAGTACCAACAACAAGTAGGATAATATTTACTGTATACTATGTTTTTACAGTGCACATGGTTAAAATCTATTAAGATATGCTTGTGTTTTATTGGGAAGGGTACGTCTACCTTGACAGGTAAGTCATTCTTGTATACTACTGAAGGTATCTTCACTAATATGTAAAGATCTGATAGCGCACAGGTTACATTCATAGTTTTTAAGAATCTATAATGGATAAATAGTTGAGATTACAGGAAACTTAAGGAGGTATCACAGGATAAATATGATCTCAATGAATTCATTTTAAAAATAGTTCTTTATAAATTAGTGATTAACAGGTTTATTCTTGACTGTCATATATATAATAGCAGTCTTCAAAATGTGTAAGTATACTGAGAAGTAAGATGGAAAAAGATCTGGAAATATCAGCATTTTCTACTTACTTGAAGTATCTTGGGCCTGCTGATTTCGTCTAAGATTTTCTCTCAATAGCCTTATAACTTCTTTTTGATGTTCTACAGTGGCTTTTGTACAAGTAATTCTATTAAGAATAACAACAGAAATATGTAAAAGGCCAGCAACTAATTTTTAATGGAAGAATAAACAGAACTGCTGTCAAGAATTTTCTGATAAGATACATCACATTGATATGATATGCATAAGCAGCAGTAGGTAAGCCCTCACGATACCCCCTGGTATCATGCACTTTATAGCCATAAATAACACCATCAAATTGGAAGTGTTCTGTTTGGCTGCAGGGGCAATTTTTTTTTAACATTGAGAAACCAATTCTTTTAAAATTTCTGAAAGCCCAATAGGTATTATTAACTGGATATTGAGCAAAATTACATTCAGGGGCACCATAAAACAAATAATTGGGTTGTTATCATGAGGTCCTAGAAACCTCTTGAAGGTACAACAATTACCAAAGCGTAAAACCAAAAGCACCTTCTGTATACACTGTAAGGAAAGCACACTCGACTGCAGCTCTGATCTGAGGTGACACAGTCAGAGGTCACAGTCTGCTCATTGCACCCAGGAGAAAAAGACATTCTGTTAATTATTTGCTTGAGTGTTAATTGGCAATGCTAAATTATGAGACTTTCTGCCTTTCTTAGAGACTGAAAGTATCTGCTGATTCTATTCTATATAAAATTGCTTTGCATTTATTTAAAAAAATTTTTTTCTTTTGAGGAAGATTAGCCCTGAGCTAACATCTGCCACCAATCCTCTTTTTGCTGAGGAGGACTGGCCCTGAGCTAACATCGGTGCCCATCTTCCTCTACTTTATATGTGGGATGCCTACCACAGCATGGCTTGACAGGTGATGTGTAGGTCCACACCTAGGATGGTGAACCCTGGGCCACCGAAGTGGAATGTGCAAACTTAACCACCGTGCCGCTGGGCTGGCCACTAAAATTGCCTTTTTAATGATGCTCCACTAAAACCAACAGTCCTATCAATAGAAGGCTGGTTAGAATGCATGAAGATTCAGAGTGCGACTTTTTGGGCAAAATTAGATATCATCATTAAACATTTATTAAACATTTACAGGAAGAATAAAAAGTGTGAGGAGTCAGAGGTGACATATTAATAAGTGGCAACATTATATTTCTAATTCAGTTTCCTTGACTCTCTGTTTAATGTTCTTTTCATTATGCTATACCACAAAGAACTTTAGGCATGCTATTGTATATGGTACTATACATAAATAAATCAATAAAAAGGGAATATGCTCTTGGGCACTAAGTACTACAATTTAAAAGGAAATAAAACCTTACACAAAAATACAATAGGAAGAACAAATGAAATTAAGAGAACCAACAGAAACCTTAGACAAACTGCTAAAAACACACACACGTTCTTAATATTCACTTTCAAACAAAAAAGGCCATTTTTAAGCTGTTCCTATATGATTGAACAAGAAGTATCCAAAGACATAGTATGTCAGTAATTGATCAGAATTGTGCTTGTTTTCAAAACCTTTGCATACATAATGAGAATTTAATAACTTTAAAATCTGTAGATGTTTGTATTTATTTTATAAAAAGCAATAACAATATCTTAATATATTTTAAATTTATACAGTTTAGAAAGGAAATTTAAGCTACTAAAGTCATATTCAATTAAGACAAAGACATACTCCTTTTCAAACTCCTTGGCATTTCTCATCTTCTCTAGGTCTATTTTCACCAGCTTTGTTTTGAGCTCTTCAATTTCTTCTTTATAGGGCTTAGCTCCTAAAGCAACTTTGTCCTAAAGGTTTTAGAGAAAAGAGAAATAAAGTAATTTTAGAGCAGTTTCAAAGACTTGTTAACTACCTAATATAGTAGGAACATTTTAAAACAGCAAACTCCAAACATATGAAAAGGAGGAAAGGCACAAATTTTAACCCTAAAATGAGTAACAAATAGATATTTGATGTGAAGTACATGTGAAGCTATTGGAAGCTAATGTGTAATTAGAAAACCTATGACTTCTATTTCTTAAAACAAATATTTTTCCCAATTAAAAAACAATATACTTAAACAAAATGAAACAGAAAGGTTGAAACGAATGAAATGGGTAGATAAAGGTAAATCAGGAAAATAAGACAAGAGATGAACAGTAATATAAATATCAAAGTAGAACTGAATTCAAGGCACAAAATATTATATAACATTATTGGGGATATTCTGTACTCAAGGTTGGTTCAATCTAGCCATACATCTACTTCGACTCAGAAAAAAAATCAGTCATATATACATACAAACATATACAAAAATCTTTTTTAATAAATAGGTTTAACTTTTTAGAGCAATTTTAGGTTTATAGACAAATTGAGCAGAGTACATAGAGTCCCGGTAATACCCGTGTCCTCCCCTAGTTTCTCCTATTATTAACATCTTAGTGTGGTATGATTGTTACAAATGATGAGCCAATATCGATACATTATTAACTGACGTTCACAGTTTACATTAGAGTCTATTGTTTGCATTGTATAGTCCATGGGTTTTGACAAATGTATGACACGTGTTCATCATCACTGTATCATGCAGAATAGTTTCACTGCCCTAAAAATCTCCTGTGCTCCACTTATCCATCCCTCCACCCTCCCCCAGAACCCTTAGTAATCATTGATCTTTTCCTGTTCGCCTAGTTTTGCCTCTTCCAGAATGTCATACAGTATGCAGTGTTTTTAGATGGGCTTTTTAAAATTAGCAATGTGCATTTAAGGTTCCTCCATGTCTTTTGTGGCTTGATGGCTCATTTCTTATTATTGCTGAATAAATCATTCATTTCTTTTATTGCTGTTACCACAGCCATACTATGGATTACTATTATATATTGAATACAAAAATAAACCCATCTAAATAGGGACCCAGAGAGCTCTTCATTCCTCTAGGCGTTACCCCCAGTGCCTATAAAAACATTTGCACACACACGTAGTTAGCAAAGACTAAAAAGATGCAAGCTTCCAAAGCTGAGATGCTCAGCTTAAGGAGGTTGCTGACTAGGTCAGATAAGCCCATTCTGGGAGGAGCCCAGTATTTGCTCAGTCATGGCACCAGTAAAATACCCTGGCTTTCTGGACCAGATGCTGATATCAGGGACTCCTTGAGCATATGACTGGCTGGAGTGGTGTCAGTTTTGTAAGAAACTGCCAAACTCTCTTCTAAAGTGGCTACTGTACCACTTGCATTCCCACCAGCAGTGAGCAAGAGCTCCTGGCCCCACTCCTTGCCAGCATTTAGTGTAGTCAGTGTTCCGGATTTTGGCCATTATATTTTGAGATACAGTGGATGTACAGTGGTATCTCATTGTTTTTTAATTTGCAATTTTCTAATGACATATGATGTGGAGCATCTTTTCATATGCTTATTTGCCATGTGTGTATCTTCTCTGGTGAAGTGTCTGTTCAGATCCATTGCCTATTTTTAAATCAGGCTGTTTGCTTTCTAATTATTGAGTTTTAAGAGTTCTTTGTATATTTTGGATAACAGTTCTTGAAAGATATGTGTTTTGCAAAGATTTTCTTCCAGTCTGTGGCTTGTCTTTCATAGGGCAAACATTTTTAATTTAAATGAAGTCCAGTTTATCAATTTTTTTCCTTCATAGATTATGCTTTTGGTGTTGTATGTAAAAAAAGTCAATGCCAAACCCAAGGTCACCTCGATTTTCTCCTACGTTATCTTCTAGGCATTTTCTAGTTTTGTGTTTTAGATTTAGGTTACAATCAATTGAGTTAATTTTTGTGAAAGGTGTCCAGTTGTTCAGCACCGCTAGTTGATAAGACTATCCTTTTCCATTGAATTGCCTTTGCTCTTTTGTCAAAGATGACCTGACTATATTTGTGTGTATATATTTCTGGGCTCTCTATTTTGTTCCATTGATCTACTTGTATACATTTTGATTTAAAAGTTCAAAGAACTCTAAAAATATTTATTCATTTATGACACCTAAAAGAAAATTTCAATATATTCTAAAAATGGAGAAATTGCAGTAATTTTTTTGCCACAATATAATGAAATAAATTAGTCATATATAACAGTTTTAAAACAATTCTTGAGTAAAAGAAATTGAAATTGGAAATACTCTCTTAGAAATGAAAGACAGTGAGAATTCCTTATTTCAAACACATGACGTGTGCCCAAGCTGCACTCAGAAGCGCTGACAGCCTTAAACATCCTCTAGCCGCCTGAGGAGTCTGAGCGCCTGTGTTCTCAGTGAACAGCACCTGCTCATCCTATTTTAGATGGAGTCTGCTGAGAAACTTTCTTTGCTCTACCAGAAAAAGAATTCCTTTGAGATTCTGATTTGAATTACATTAACTTTAGAAATTAATTTGGGAAAAACTGATGGTTGTACAGTATTTAGGTTACAACCTAGGAAATGGCATATTTCTTATTTTAAACCACATGCTCTCCTATATTTCCTTTTAGAGTTTTGTTGTTCTTTTCATATATGTTGTCTCATTTTTTGTTAAGGTTAGTCACTTGAGCATTTTATATTTTGTGCCAGTTATAAATAAGATCTTTTTTTCCCACTGTGCAGGATGTCCCTAAAGTACTAGCACAGTTTGAATTTTTAACAAATTTACTGCTACTTGATATAAATAATTTGTAAAGATACAACAGAGGAAATGTATCAAGATTTAAACAAAACTGTTAATGAGTCATTTGTTCAAATTACTTTCTTCTATATTCACTTAATAAACCCTACATTATATTGGACAGCTATATCCAGGTGAATTAAAATAGTGGTGAATAGGTTAAAAGTTAATATCTTTGCATTTTACTATGCCAAATCTCGAGTTAAATATACTGTTGCATTTTATAGAATATTTATATAAAATACAGAAACAGATTCTTAAAAATTCAAACTGTATAAAGATTTTATGGATACCCTATACTTTGTTTTCTTTCCTCATGGATGCTGTACAATGGCATACTCTATTATATTATCTAAATGGTTACTTTTAGTATGCAGGAAAGATATTCCTCTCTCCATAGACACCTGTACCAATCTATACTGAGTGTGGAGAAATTTGTCGCTTACTCCCTTTTTCTTGAAACACTAGCTTCACTTATATGAAGAAACTGGAACCACTCTGTTGCCCAGACCCCCTTTTCTTTTTCACTCACTGGCTGCTCCATCTCAGCATCATTTGGTTACTCCACATCTCCTCTCCATTATGCTTATGCCCTCGTCCAGTCTCATGATTTTTATACGCTGATGATTCCCCAAACTTAAACCTCTCGCCTATATCTTGCTCAGACTCAGATATTCAATTGCCTAAGTCATATCTCAACTTGGGTGTCCCCAGTGGGCATTTCCAATTCAGCATGTCCAAAACTGAACTTTCCTGGTTTCAAACTTCCTCTTCTGGCAGTCTTTCCCATTTCCGTATGTAGCAACTCTATCTTCTTGGCTGCTCAGGCCAAAAACTTTGGAATCATCTCTGACTCCAAGAAATACGAGAGGTACGTGTTTGGCTTTCTCTTTGATAAATTGAATCTAAATATTTTGCAAAAAAAAAGAAATATGAGAGGAAGAGACATGTGCCACTTCTGGGCCAGAGCCTTTATGAGTACAGATTTTAAGACAATTTTTAGCTTCTCCATCTTGTCCCTTTTCTGTGAGCCTGAGCACGGACAGCTTACAACTGGGCTTTAACCATGCAGATGAAAACAGCACCAAGGAAGTGCTGGAGAAACAAGATGGGAGAAACGGGGGCCTCTGAATGACCATGTGGAAAGGAGCCACTTGCCAAGCTGGAACCCACACTTTTACGTGTGAAATAAGCTTCTGTTTTGTTTGAGCCATTGCATTTTGTGGTTCCCTTTGTTGTAGGAGCTGGCACGTCACTAACAAACACGCCTTCCTGGATTCTATTTTCAAAGGGCAGCCTTTAAAAATTTAAGTCAGACTATATCATTTTGCCAAAATCCTCTGATGACTTCCCATCTCATCCAGAATAAAACCCAAAGTGCTTACAAATAGCTTTCAAGATGCTTTATGATTTGGCTCTCTGCTACTTCTCACCTATTTCCCCTTCTATCCTTGCCCACGCTGCTCAGGAGACGCTGGCTTTCTTGCTGTTTCCTTGAATACATCTCAACTACTTCTGTGTTGCGGCCTTCGCATTTGCTACTTCTTTTGCCTAGAAGGCCCTTCCCTACCAGACAGCTCACACCATCACTTCGTCATCTTAATTGTGCGGCTCTCCTCAACTCCCCTTACAAAATCACACTCCTACTCACACCCACTCTCACCCTGCACCTATATACCTCTGTCTGGCTTAATATTTTTCCATTGCACTTCTCACCGTTTAACAAACATATATACTTGTTTATTTTCTGACTTCATGAAGCAGAATGTAAGCCTCTTCAAGGAGGCTTTATTTTTTTTCCATTGCAGTACACATGGCATCTAGAACAATGACCAACACATAGTAGGTATTCAACAAATACTTGTTGAATGAATAAAAATGTGATCATTTAGTTATTTGAAGTATTAAAAAATTACTCTCAAAGATTTTAAAGCTTTACAGTTGATTTTCTTGGTTTTTAGCTATACTAACAATTTCTAAAAACAAAATTAAGATTATTTTCTCTTGCCTCTCTGTTTCATGTCTCATTGAAAGAACCAGAATTTTTAGAACAATGTTAAATAATGAAAAGAGTAGGCATTCTTGGCTTGTTTCTAATTTTTGAATGAAGAGAAGAGACACTGGAGCAGGAACAGTGAACAAAATGCCTATTAGGATCCGACCCAAGTAGCAGAAGAGTGAGAAGTAGCTGTGGCTCAGACGAGGAAGGAAGGCTGTGATGAAGGAGGGTGCGACTTGTGTAACGGCATTCAAGCTCAAAAACATTTCAACTCTGCTCTTTCTAGAGAAAACAGGTTAGATTAAGCCCATAGGCTACCAGGTGGGACTCAATAACAGGGGATTAAGTAGAAAAAAATATAATTTTAAAATGTACTTATCTAACAGAGTATTAAATATTTAGATAAGAAGCATATTTTTTTGAAAAATAAAAAGAAAGTCTCAACAAGAAAAAAACCAACAACTCAATTAAAAAGTGGGCAAAAGATCTGAACAGAGATTTCTGCAAAGAAGATATATGGGTGGCCAACAGGCTCATGAAAAGATGTTCAACATCATTAGCTATCAGGGAAATGCAAATCAAAACTACAAGGAGATATCACCTCACTCTGGTCAGAATGGCTATAATTAACAAGACAGGAAACAACAAGTGTTGGAGAGGATGTGGAAAGAAAGGAACCCTCAAACATTGCTGGTGGGAGTGCAAAGTGGTGAAGCCACTATGGAAAACAGTATGGAGACGCCTCAGAAAATTAAGAATAGATCTACCATATGATCCAGCTATCCCATTGCTGGGTATTTATCCAAAGAACTTGAAAACACAAAGGCATAAAAGATATATGCACCCCTATGTTCATCACATCATTATTCACAATAGCCAAGGCTTGTAAACAACCTAGGTGCCCATCAAGGGACGAATGGAAGATGTGGTATATATACACAATGGAATACTACTCAGCCATAAGAAATGATGAAATCTGGCCATTTGTGACAACATAGATGGACCTTGAGGGTATTATGCTAAGTGAAATAAGTCAGAGGGAGAAAGTCAAATACCATATGATCTCACTCATAAGTAGAAGATAAAAATGACAAACAAACACAGAGCAAGAGAGACTGGATTGGTGGTTACCAGAAGGGAAGGGAGGAGGGGGAAGGGCAAAAGGGGTGATTAGACACACGTGTGGTGATGGATAATTGGTCTTTGTGGGGTGAACATGATGTAATCTACACAGAATTCGAAATATATTATGATGTACACCTGAAAGTTATATAATGTTATAATCCAATGTTACTGCAATAATAAAAAATTTAAAAAAAACATATTTATGAAAAAATGTTGCAATATACTACTAGAGATATACAAACATACATCCTCTACATTTTTGGCATTCAGAAATTAAAGTGAAAATAAAAAATTTCCTTACTTTGAAAAGTAAAAAAATTAAAAAAAATTAAAAAAATAAGATATATTTTAAACTGTCAAGAATATTTATGTTTTTTAAAAATAATTTTTACAGGAAGATGAAAACAATCATTATTTGGCATGAAAATAAACGTATGCATTTATTTATATTTATTATGCATAATTTATAAAATTATGCCTTTATTTATAAAATGAGTTTTAAGTTACCTGAAGTACTTGGATCATTTCTTTTGTTTTTTCAAGGCATTTATTTGATTCATTAACTTGTGATTGAAGTTTTGCTATTATATCATTAGTCATCTCAAGCTCTTTCTGCATCTTTATAATCTTGTCTTCCTTTTGCATGGCAGTTTCTTTAGCTTCACGTAGTGAAGTTTCCAGCTCTTGAATCTTCTATTAAAAAAAACACACATATATAAGGTGTGCCTTGAAGACAGAATCACAGTTTATATGAAACAAAGATCATATATAGGTATTAATCTTTCAGATTGCATCAACATAGGATAGATGGAGACTCCAAATGTCACTCAATTTATACATGTATTATTTTTTTCATTTAGAAGCTGATCATTTAGGACTAAAAGAGGCCCAGATTTTATATAAGGTTAGTACTTATTTTATTTACTAGTTAGCATGGTGCTAAGCATATTAAATAGGCACTTACATTTTAAATTAACACTACTTACAGAAAGTATATTTGTTAATTGACACTTTAGAGGAATACATGTAACATATCTTTCCCTTTATTTTTATTACCTAGTTTTTATGCTGAAAAATACAAGTATGTGGAAAAATCCAAAGGCATATAATTAAGATTAAGTTCCCCCATCTCAGAACCCCCACTGACTCTAAAGCGATGACTACTAAACTCTTTCAAGTGTATCCTTCTAGAAATTTTCTATATGTATCTACGCATGTGAATATACAGTTTACAAAAACAGTAAGTCACACACACAATAGTGTGTAAGAAGAAAGTTCACACAGAATAGCGTGAAAGAAGAAAGAGCCAAAGCAGGACTGCATTCGAACATGAAGAAGACAGATATGACTACAGAAGAACTATACAACTTTAATGTAGACCATGAAGACACTGAAATTGTTAAAGGTTTTGTTTCCCTTGGTTCAGTCATCAGTTTAAATGGAGACCGCAGCCAAGAAATCAAGAGAAGACTGTGACTCAGAAGGGCAGCGATGGAAGAATCAGGAAAGATCATCAACAGTAAGGGAGTATCATTAGAGACCAAGGCCAAGATTATCGACACCCTCGCATTCCCAATTACTATGTGTGGGTGCGAAAGCTGGACAGTGAAGAAGGCTGACAGGAAAAAATGGACTCATTTGAGATATGGTGTTGGAGGAGAGCTCTACCGATACCCTGGACTGCCAGAAAAATGAACAAGTGGGTCCAAGAGCAAATTAAGCCTGACCTATCTCTGGAGGCAAAAATTGTAAAACTGAGACTATCCTACCTTGGGGACATGATGAAAAGTAAAAGGCAGCAGGAAAAGAGGAAGACGAAATACGAGATGGCGTAATTCCAGAAAGGAAGCCATAGGCGTGAGTCTACAGGAGCTGAGTAGGGCTCTTGAGGACAGGATATTGGACATCACTCATTCATAGAGTTGCCAGGAATCAGAGCTGACTCTACAGCACATAACAACAATAAATATATACTTCTGGTTTTTTGTGGGTTTTTATTGCTGAGGAAGATGAGCCCTGAGCTAACTTCCTCTTTTTTTGCTTGAGGAAGATTAGCCCTGAGCTAATATCTATGTCAATCTTCCTCCATTTTATATGTGGATTGCTGCCACATCATGGCTGCCAATGAGTGGTGTAGGTCCGTGCCTGGGATCTGAACCATGAACTGGGCCGCCGAAGTAGAGCATGCAAACTTAACCACTATGCCATGGGGCTGGCCTCCTGCTTTTTAAAAAATTAAAAATTTTATTTTCACTTGATAATATATTTTCCAGATCTTTTCATTATCAACACATAGATCTCTCGCATTTTTGTTTTCATGGGTAAATATATCCTATTTCATGGAGGTACTATAAACTAGTTAACCTGTCACCTACTAATGAACATTTAGGTTATTTCCAGTTTTTTATAAGTACAAAAATATCTTAATTTGTTCATAATATAAGACTGTTCACATATACACACATGCAGGTTTTCCTGGAAAACGTTTCTTTTTGGTCCACCTGGAATTTACTTTTGTTTAATGAATGAGGTAGGAGTCCAGACTTATTCTTCTAAGATGGCTAGTTGGTTGTTCTGATTCAAACATTAAGCAGACTATCTTTCCCCCCTGAGTTGACTGCTCCTACTGTCATGCACTGAATTCTCCTACTTGTTTGGGTGGACTGCCCAACTCTCTGCCTGCCCCACTGCTCTACCTCCACATCACTGACCTGCTCTGTGCTACTCTGATTTGGCCTAATTATCAAACTAATAACATACGATTTATTATCTGATGGGGTATTTCCTGGGGTCATTGAAAATGGGATTTCCTTGTGCTTGTTTATCTTATTGCTTTGGAAGATGGGTTTCATATTTCCACTATTTTTACCTCTACAGCTGACTGAGGTCTGTAGTGATCAGCAAATCAATAAACTCTATATTAGTGATCTTCTAGTTTCCACTAGTAATAATTATTAAACTGGCAGTTGATGTTTTATTATAAATATTTATTTTGGTAAAAATGCTAAGTTGTAATTCACTCGGGTTCCCCACTAAGACGTGTGTGCTAACAAAATAAAACAGCGTGTTTGCTGTACAGATTCCCAAGTAAGGGCAGTTAATACAGTTATTGGATTATTCAAATAATGTACTGATTCTTGGGCACAGGTTAATCTGTATAAGAAATTTATTATACTTTTAGCCTCTTCCATTTTTGTTTTGATCACATTAACCAATATTAAAGACACTGATGATAATTAGAGAAAAGCTAAATTGCTCTTTCTCTCTAAACTAGTTTGGTACTATAGACATAGATTATAATTTAATAGAAAGTCACATGATTTAGAAAACTTATAATGTATGGTAATAACACCTTAAGTGGTATACATACCTATTAATCAAATTAAGGCATGAGTTACTTCTATTTTATAATTCAAAGGTAAGATCTTATGTAACATGTAGCTTTATAATTAGTTGAGTGAGCGCCCCAATAGAACTATATTTAAAAAACAAGTCCATCATGCATGTTCCCTAATACCTTCAATACTGTGATTTTGCTCTGAAATGTTACATATGATACATCTTTAACTCTACAATGAAGCTGCAAATTGAAAAACATCTTATAAGAAATCTCATACCTCTGTGGTTAGTTGTGTAGCTCTTGATGTGACATGAAGATTCTTATCGCCTTGTGTAGTAGGATTAACAAGGGCACCAGATGTTCGAGAGATCTTCAAAGTTTGATAGTTTTTCAACAGTTTTTCATTTTTCTCTTTCACTGATTTCAGGTCATGTTCCCATTCTTTGGTGATGGTCACATTTCTTTCCTCAAACTCTGTTGATTCATTTATTATAGCCTATTGAGTAGTAAAGACAACACTATAGCTTCTAAAATGAATTACGTATTAAAAAAACCACTATGGAAAATACTAGAGTTCTAGGACAAGGCATATGTTGAAATTCATTATTCAGAACATTCTAGAATAGTACTTTAAAAGAATGTGAACATTCTTTGTGGCTTGCACCAGTTCCTGACATTTCAGAAGACGCTGGATATTGATTATGAGAATAAAAGAAGAATAAGGACTAGAGAGGATTCATATTGATTTGCAAGATGATAATCTCATTCTATTAGATCAGCACTGACATATGAAGAGGAATCTGAAGAACTGGTCAGGTTAAAATCATTATGTATGTTATGACATATATAATGTCATATATAAACATTAACTGACATCTAATAGCAGAGCATACCCAGTAAACTTAATAACAATCTATTTTCCTCTTTCATTTCAAACCTCAGTGTTTATAAGGAAAAAAATTTACTGACTTTTCGTAATCTGAAAATCTTCTATTTCCGTGCAGGGAGTAACAGCCAATCCATACCCTCGTTACATCAAAGGCTGACTCACTCTGAAATTGCTTCTATCATCTTTTTACTTCCTATTCTTATGGGATGTACTTTTTGCTCTCATCATGAATGCCTTCTTGGCCTTACCTGTATCTTTCTTTGTGGCTTTATGGTAGTTCTGTGAGATGCGGATCCTAAATTAGTTGTGTTCTTGCTGGCACCCTGGACTCTCCTTGGTTCTGGACTACTGACCCCACACCACACCAAGTTATCAATTGCTATGCTCAGATGGTGGAAGAAGCCACATATCCATGCTGATCCACAGAGCAGAAATCTCTACTTTCTAACCACAAGTGAGCCCTCAATATTATGAGAAAAACACTGAATTATATGGAAATTATCTTATCCCAAACACTGGTTTTATGCTTTTCTTCATTGATTGTGGACCATTTTTTTTTATTTTAAAAGCTCATTTACTGTTTTGCTAGCTTGGGGTATTCGACAAATGGGATTCACTATCCACAGGAAAACCTTTTTTAAAAATGTTATCTACATTTCAATGTGATTTAAGTATAGTTTCCAGATGAAATTAAAGTGTCAGGAAAGAACTACCCAAACAAATGAAATATAAAACCAATCTTAGGAGCTATAATATTAATCTAGCTCCCTTTGCTCCAACTGCCTATATAACAAGCAACTTTCTGATTAATGACAATTTTACCAGGTGTATGAGGTAGAGATTACTTCAGAAAGCCGAATGAATTTTCTCATCAGTGGAAAGTAAAACAAATTAATAAAACTGATCTCAAGCAATCTTGGTTCATATGAATCTGTCCACAAGGGCTGGTCACCTTGGGAACAATGATACAAACCACATGTTTGAACCTCACAGTTGAAGGATCAGCACGTATGATAGCAACAGCACCGAGGTGAGAAGCACAAGGCCTCACTAATTAGTGGACTAGAGCTGTCTTTGGCTTGACCACAGGTGCTGCCCACAGCCCTGAAACAGGCTAGCATCTCACCTTGTTTGAGGATACTTGGGGGAAAAAGCTCAGGTCCTACGGAAGCGAGAAAGGACAGAGGAAAATGGCAAGATTTGAGGTTTCACCAGTGGAAATGGATTGTTATACTGCAACATTTTATTATCTTCTTTACAAGTTGATATATTTAATTACCTTAAGGAAGCAAAATGTGTTAGAGGAAGAACACATTTACAGTCACTCTTTTTCAAATAAAAAAATAAAGAAGCATATACAAATAAATGAAAGAAAATATACTTAAAATTAAGTTGCTCTAAGTCTTTTTAAGAATGAGGCAGAAAAATTAAAGCAAACAAAAAAAAAGAATGAGCACAAAAAAAGTACTACTTACAATTATCTTTTTATTATAAAAGATATTCACTTCACAAATCCTATCATTTTCTTTCTGGATGCCATTTTTAAGCTTTTCTATATCAAAATGAGTATTCAACCACTCTTCCAAAAACTGGGTCATTTCTTTCCTATTACTCAGTACTTGTTGAAATTCCATCTTTACGCTGTGGAAGTCACATTCCGAAAAATCTTTGAGAATTTCCTGTGTGAAAAATAAGCATTGAATCTCCTGAATCTTAGGAAAGTTTTTATCTAAATATCAGACAAATATCATAAAAAGGGGAAAATAACCTTACTGAACTTTCACTTCTAATATTTTGAAGTAAACATAATTCTAATTTATCCTCATTATATTAGAAATATAATTCTAATTTAAATAATAAAATTTTGGCAGTATAGGCTATGTAACAGAGGCACATCTACAAATTCTGCCTTTTGGCATTTTTAAAACCTGTTCGAAACTATGAATCTGTGACAGTGTCTGAAGTGCTTCTGGATGCAGCTTTTCTGTGCATACAGCAGGCCTTGCATGCATACTGGGAACTGCAGGGGCCTCACACTGCTGGGTGAGAGCAGGACACTCCATGTGGGGTTGCTACAATACAAATGTCTGTGACTCCCAGTCACAGATCTAGGAAGTTTTAGAAGGCATTTGGAAACTTATTCTGGCCTTCCAAGAAATCCTACTTGCTGATATTAAGTCTACTTTTCTATATCTGTGTAGTTCTGAAAGGAGGCTAGTCTATGACTTGGCACTCTTTACATCTGGCCAGCTGTCATCCTGCAACCTATTTTTTTCTCCCCAAAGCCCCAGTAGTACATAGTTGTATATCCTAGTTCTAGGTCCTTCTGGTTCTTCTCTGTGGGACACTGCCACAGCATGGCCTGACGAGCAGTGCCAGGTCCACGCCTAGGATCTGAATCAGCGAACCCCAGGCTGCCAAAGCAGAGCACAGGAACCCACTTGCTACGCCACCAGGCTGGCCCCTCTGCAAGCTGTTTTTAATTTCATAAATGAAAATGACTCTAAGCACATGAAGAGGTACCTTTCTATTTGATAAAAAGACTTAAAATCTAATTAAATCCATTTTAAATAAATCATACCTCAATATGTAGATCCATTTTCTGGCTCAACTGGAGGTCCCCTAATTCTCTGGATGGTACATCATCATCTTGTTGAAGATGCTGCATTTTACTTAGCAGTTCATTTTGCTTTTCCACTTCATCAATAAAAACCATTTCAAGTTTACTGATGGATTCATGTTGTTCTTCCTTTATCTTTGTAACATAGCTTAACACATACTTGCAGGAAAACATGAAACAAATTGGGAAATGAAACTTTTATCACGTTTAGAGGAAGTTCTAAACTCTCAAGACTAAGAGGTGGGGCGGCTTGTCTTGTTTGTCTCTATCCTCTGAGGAGTGAGGAAGAAGGGAAGAACCTCTCTCTATTCCCGTTTCTACTCTCAGCGTCTTCGGAGAGTGACTTCCAGACCTCTAGTTTCTTATTTCTGACTTCCTTCTGGAGCTACCTCAGGGATGTCCTACAGTTACCTCAGATTCAATATGTTTACAATGTAACATGATGCCTTTCCCTATAAACCCACCTTTTTCTATTGCCTCCTTTTGGTTAATTATATCACGCAGTTTTCCCAGTGAGATTCATTTCAACATCCTCTCCTGCCTATGTCAGCTGGGTGGCCAACGTGAGTGTGCCCTGCCTCAGGACTTACCTGTCAAGTGTGGCTTAAAGGGGACAAGAATTTGAATGCCCTGGTTCTATGGACCTCATGAATAAGTTCTGGATATCTGATTGTTAGGCTTTTGAAGACTATTAGAGCCTGAGGGGCAATCTACCTAGGTAGGGAAGATACCGCTTCCTACTTCCTCAACTTCCACCATTCCTTAACAATTTACAATCTGGCCTCTTTCCTAACCACTCAACTAAAACTGCTCTGACAAAGGTCACCAGTAAGCTCTATTGTCAACAATTGAGGGGATCTCTTCATTCATGTTCTGGCTGTCTGAAGCATCTGCCACTCTTGACCACTTCATCTTTGACACACTCTCCTCCACTGACTTGACCAATGGCACTTTTGCTCAGTTCTCTCTTATCTCTCTGACTTTTCCAACCTCAAACTCATGTGTTGCTCTCTTTTCTGCTACTGCCTCTTGAGAACTGATCTTTTCCAGAGTTCTCTTTTATCTTCACTCTATTATGCTTCTGGGTGGCCTCATTCACACCTGTTGTACTATCTATCACCAAATGCTGATGGATCCCACATCTTTATCTGTGGTCCTGATTTTTCTCCTGACAAACCTCAGATTCACAACTAAAAGCCTACTTGGTTTCTCTTCCTGGATGTTCCATTATAGGTATTTCTATCTCAAAACATCTCAAATTAAACACCAGATCTCTCCTCCTGCCTCACCTGCCTTCTCCCTTTCGTTTTTTCTTTCTATCAGTTAATGGCACCACTATCCACAAACCCGGCTAAGCCCAAATCCTGGGGCTCAGTCTGAACTTCCCTCCCCTCCCTCCACTGTCAAGCACATGGACCTACTATTGTAAACTGCCAAATATTTCTTTAACTTCTTTCATCCTTTCCATCCCTATGAATCCTTCCCCCATAGTACTGTCACCCATCACATCTCATCAGGACAATTGTAACTGCCTCTTGTCTCTTCTCTCTGCCACCAGGCTTATCATCCCCTGCAGACTCATTTCTTCTTTGTCTGTAGTGAAGTCTCTACAATGGCAACCCGATCACATTACTGCCACCACTTAAAATAACTGTCCAGTGACCCCTCCTCATCTCTAAAATGAACTCTAAGCTTTACTGCTTGAGCCCAGCTTCCAGTCCAGTCTTGTCTTCAACTTGTTCTCCAGGACATTGTCCACTACTGCACTTCTCACCTGTTCAAATGTCTGCCTCACCCACTGGACTAGGAGAGATTTAGCGGTTGCTCATCTCTGTCTCCCCAGCACCCTGACACATTGTTAAGGCCAAAGGCAGAGCTCAGGTTTTGTTGAATGAGCAGGTCCTAGATGCACTGAGGATCCTGCACATGCTATTCTCAGACCCATGCCATCTTTAATTCAGTAGCAAATGTACTAATTAGCAAATACACCAACTCCCAAAGCAGGACTTAAATATACTGGTTTGTAACTGAAATTAATGGCAATATTTACAAAGATATTACTAAAACAGGTGGTACCTTGAGTTTCTTCATGACTCTGTGGAACTCCATGGAACATCTCTGGTTGACAGTGAGAAGTTTCTGAATCTGTCTGGTTTGTGGATGTGGAAGTGAGAGGTTTGCTTTTACTCTAATTGAAAGCTCTCTTTGGGTTTCAATTTCCCTCTCCAAGTCAAGGCAGAGTCCATTTAAGCACTCATAATGACTATCCATCTCTGTGTATCTCTTCAGAAGCTCCTAAAGGCAGTGAGAATTCATTCAATTTAATAATTCATTCTACTTTAACAATAAGTAGTCCTAGCTCTGGAATTGTAACAAAATTTATGCTTTAACACTTTCTATAGGGCAGAAATAAATTGAGACTTTTGTGTATAAAAAACAAAAAGAAAATGTTATTGTCGATTTTGGATTATAGAAATAATTATAATCATTGTGGAAATTTAAGAAGTTTAAACTGTAGGGGAGGAAGATATTTCCTCTACACGCTCTAGGTCCTTCTGGCTGGACAGCGAATTAAATTCACATGAGACAGAATAACAGGAGAAAATTAAACAAAGCTTTATAACATGTATACATGGGAGAGACCCAGGAAAACTGAGCAACTCACCAAAATGGCGGAAGCTCTCACCTTAAATATCATCTTCAGCTAAAGACAAAGGAGGATGTTGTGGGTAGGGGGAGTCAGTATGGGAGGTTACCAGACAAGTACAGTAAACAAGAGTAAGGTTATTATGCAGATTTAAGTCCTTGCCTTCCGCATTGATAAGAGTTTCTAGAGGTAAGGTCATCCCCCTTCTTCCTGGTACAGAGAGGGAGACATCTTTACAGATGGAGATTTCCCTTACAAATGGAAATGTCTCTTACAAAGGG
Source organism: Equus asinus (assembly GCF_041296235.1). Classification (NCBI taxonomy): domain Eukaryota; kingdom Metazoa; phylum Chordata; class Mammalia; order Perissodactyla; family Equidae; genus Equus; species Equus asinus. The sequence continues at coordinate 188,338 of NW_027225277.1, forward strand.
TAACTTCTACTTTTCAGAGTTTCTCTCATGTCTGCAGTTTTTGAAAGTAACCAGCCCAAAATAATCTTCATGCCAAAGAGATATATCTTGGGGTGGCCAATTCTAATCCTCTATAAAACAGCTATAACAAAGAAAACCAGAAACAACCATTGTTATCATTTTGATACATTTTCTTTTAGTCTTCCAAACATCCATGATTTGAATGAACATTTACAAAGTTGGAAGAGAAATTTGCATGAATTCAATCTAGTATGTATTGTAGCTCAAGGCTGAATGCTAGCTTCTGTTGACAATAGGTGGTGTGAGTGAGCAGATAAAACTGATGAGGATCAAGGATGCCTCAGGGAGAAAAGCCCAAGGCTTCCTGGCCTACATACCAATCTATATCATCCTCACAGAAGCATGGGACATCCTGACCTCATTCAATCTGATTCTTACCCAAAGTTATAAGACCACCTGATAACCAGACTCCACCTGCACTGATACTTTTTTTACCTAATTTTTCCTTTGTCTTGTAAAGAAGCAACTCACATACTTATGCCTTATAAATTTAGCCCTACCCTCAACCCATGTTTGCAGCTCTTCACTGCCCATAGGTCCTGTCCCCATGCTACTCCATGCTACTTCCTGAATAAAAGAGCACTACTGCCAGACCTTGAGAGTCCAAGAAATGTTTCTTTCGACTCCTCAGCTCACTGAGCCAGCATCAAAACGAGTGACAACAAATCACATGACCTACGTTCTATTATCTGCCTAGAATCTGAGATTTCTCACCTTTTATCAGAGTTAGAGTTCAGGTTCTAGCCCTGTCACTTCCTGACTGGGGAAATCCTTGAGCCATTCTCCCAACTACAAAATGAAGACTACAATAATTTCCACAAAGTTTTCTAGGGAATTAAGTAAAATGTTAGATTATATATAACCTATAAAATACATATAGACACTATAAATTAAAGGAAATAAAATTATATTTGTAGAAATGCTTCTATACCCAAGTTTTAAACTTAGACTTGGTTTCAAATCCTAATTTTACCAATTTACCAGCTGTGTGACCTTGGGCAATGACTGAACTTCCTCCTGGGCCTCAATTTCTTTGTTTATAAATGGAACAATAAACTCTGTCTCATGAGGTAAAGCACCCAGTCTAGTGCCTTATGTATGGCAGACACCCATTAGGCCTAGGCCCAGCAGCTCAACTTTCTAGAGACCAGACAGGTGACAAGCTGGTCAGGGCACAGGTGGAAGAACACTTTACATTCAATCGGGTATTAACATATTTAGTTCAGGGTGCTAAACAATAGAGTAAGGGGCTTCTGACAATAATGAGCTCTCCTTTTAATAATTTAAGGAAAACCTAGATAGATGTTCATTAATCTGGGATGTTGGAGAGGGGATTCTTGCCTTTGGTCTTAGGAGGAATCACCTTATGGTTGGAGCAGCACTGTCTAGTCATTCATTTGTACTTTTAATAAATACATATTGAAGGCTGACTTCTGTCAGGACTGTGCTAAGTGATGCAGCCATAAACACACAGAAGTCTTTAGGGATCTTGTGTTCTAATAGGGGTGACAGTAAATCCTGTTGGCTTTACCCTCACTACATGTTCAGAATCCACACACTTCTCACTGCTTCCACTACTACCTCTCTGGGCCAAGCCATCACCATCTTCGCATGATTACTGAAATTAGTCTTTCAAATAGTCTTCCTGCTATCACTTAATTTTCAACACAACAATCAGAGCTATCCCTTTAAAATGTAAGTCAGACCATGTCTCTCTTGTGGTCAAAACTCTCCAGTGGATCCACATCTCGTTCAGAGTAAAACCCAAAGTCTTTTAAAAGCCCCACAGCCTGCTTCCTCCTGTTAACTCTGACCTCGTTTCTCATTAGCTTTCCCCCTTGTTGATGTTGCTGGAGCCCACTAGGCAGCTTCTGCTTCAGGAGCTCTGTCCTTGCTGTTCTCCCTGCCTGTTCTGCTCTCCACCAGATACCTGTATGTCTCAACCATTGACTCCTTTCAGGTATCTGCTGAAATACCACCTTTCCAGTGAAGCCTCAAAGTCATAAACCCTACTGTTTTTTTTCAAAGATTGGCACCTGAGCTAACATCTGTTGCCAATCTTTTTTCTTCTTCTCCCCAAAGCCTCCCCAGTACATAATTGTATATTCTAGTTGTGAGTGCCTCTGGTTTTGCTATGTGGGATGCTGCCTCAGCGTGGCCTGACAAGCGGTGCCATGTCTGTGCCCAGGATCTGAACTGGGGAAACCCTGGGCTGCCGAAGCGGGAGCACAAACTTAACCACTTGGCCCCAGGGCCGGCCCCAAACCCCACTGTTTTGTTTGTGTATGTATGCATGTATGCACACACATATCTGTACTAGATTATGAAGTTTAGAAGAATACTGAGCATTATCTATTCATTCCATAGAGGTGCCTGTGACTCCACAGGCCTTTGGAAGGGCCCCAATATTTATTTGTAATTTGAACAGGGGCACTTACTTTTATCCTAAAGCACTTTTCTCTCAGGCTTTCTGTAAGGTGCTGTTTTCCATCACATAGCAACATTTTTTCATATTTTAATACCTCTTTGATGTTCTGTTGGTCCTGCTTGGATGGAAAGAAATAAACAAGGCTTCAGCTATAACTCCATTCATATATAATGTCTAATCATTTACTTTTTCAATTACACATTGTACATTATTTCAATAATGGAATCAAATATTATACTTGTAACACAAAAAAATGTAAAAAATGGTCAGAAAATGAATAATAGTATCATGAAGTCTTTTAGTGAGTAACCTCAACTCATTGGGGAAAAAAGTGGGAGAACCACATATTTTTTGGAGACAGAATCTGTTCCTGTAACCTTCATAGCTGCAAATTAGGTTTTAGATTTATCTCTGGTTCCTACTCTTCCAGATCTCTGCATGAGAATAATTATTGTCAACTAAACATGCTAGCACCACTGTCTGTACTGTCCATGGTGCTCCAAGCTCCATTCATATATTCTTCCCAGCACCTTGGACCAGAAAATTCATACCCTGCCTACATTTTGTATTTCTGACTACAAGTACAAAACAAAACATTTTCTCCCATTTGTTTATCTTATTTACTGCAGTACCCAGAAGACTAATTGTTCAATGATTATTGGTTGAATGAATTAAATCTCTTTATAAATTTAGTTAGGGTCCACATAAATATGATTCCCAAGTGTCTGATGTTTCTATTGAGATTGCAAATGATACTGTTTTCCACTTTATTCTTTCTTCACTATTGAAATATGAGAATGAAAAAGATTTTTATAGATTTCATAAACTTTCTTATTGATCTGAAGTTTACATTACTTTTTAGAGGATTCAGTTCAATTTCTTTTTTTGTATTCATCTTGCCTTCTTCCCTTCTAATGTCACTAACAAGAGCCCACGTCTAACCCTATCAGGTAGAGATAGAGAGATGGGCTATTTAATCTTTTGTAAATCGAATCCTTCAACTATTTCTCCATTGAGAATAATGCTATTTCTTGGTTTAAAAACTCTTTTAAAATTTCATTAAAGAAAATAGTCTGCTTATTTAACAAATTTTTTCTTAAAAATAAAGAATTAAAATGGTATTTTCTGAAATAGATTTTAGCTTCTTTTAAAACTGTACTTGCCTGTTTGTGTGAAAAGTTATAGTAATAGTTTTCCCATTATCCTCCGTTTGTAGAAATTTCCCGGAAAAAAAAAGTAAAAACATTGCTACCCTTTTCAAAAAAGCTTGTTTCTTATAAATAGTTACTAGATAGGGGTAGATTCTGAACTCGCTCTAGCTATCATTTCTCTTAAGGTTTCTCTGAATTGGTCTCTTTCCATTTTTGAGAGACTTTTATGCTCCTTAGCTCATCTCTCTCCTCAGCTACAATTCTTATTTCTTCAAGGCTTTCATAAAGTTTCTTAGTCAAGTGTAAGTTATCCATTTCCACATTTTGCATAGATAAATTTTGGGCCTCAAACTGCTTCTTCAATCCTTCCGTTTCATTCATTTTTTAATGAGTTTTACTGACATCTTCTTTCACTTTAAGAAGTTGAAGCTCTTTTTTCTGAAGTTCTCGGATCTTGAGATAATTATAAAACAAGTTAGAATGCAAACAGAACTCCTTCAAGGACGGAAAATAGTCTATTTGTTACATACAAGCACATATCTATGTCTATATATCTATTTCTATCTCCTTGCTGAGTCTACAAATAATTTTGGACACAACTACTCCCAAAAGAATAAAACAACAATACCTTTTCCTGTAATTCATCTTTTGCCTTATTTAAATCCTTTTGAATATTTGAAATCTGGGTTGTCTTTTCTGAAACTCTCTCTCTGAATTTATCAATAGTTTCCTGGTGTTCTTTCAAATGCATACGAGCAATTTTCAGTTCTTGTTGTGTTTCCAGATCCTTTATTATTAGAAGAAATTGAGAAATATGATAATATAAAGGCACATTATCTTTTCTTAATGATGAACTAGTTAAAGTAAAAAAATGCATTCTCACAGTTAAAAACCACCAACACACCACCCCCAAATCAGAACAGTATGGAAGGATAGAGAGTACAGACCCTGTCCCTCACCTCGCCCATCCTAGTCCTGCTCCTTGTTGAACTGGCTGCTTGCTCTTCTCCTTTCAGACCCCTTGGACACCCTTCTAGATCAACGTCACAGAAAAAGTGTCCCATTCTTATGCTTAGTGTTCCCTTACACAGACAAACCCCACTTAGCCAGTGCCTTATGGCGGACACTTGGATTGCTTTTAGCTTTTGTTTACCACAAACAATGCTGCAGTGAATGCTGTTGTATTTCTGCCCAAATGTGTGAATGTATTGGTTGGATAAATTCCTAGGAATGGAATTGCTGTAACAAACGTATATGCTGATAAATTTTTAATAAGATATTGTCAAACTGTCTCCCTAAAAGGCTCTAACATTTACTTTTTCACCAACAGTATCATTTATTTAAAAGAGAAGGAAGCTTCTTGTATTAAAAATATGTGTGCTGGACAGGAAGAAAGAGTATAACTCACTCTAGCTATGGTTTCTTGTAGGTTTGCCTTCAGTTGGTCTCTCTCCAGTTTGAGTGCCTCTTCCACTTTTCTTAGATTATCTCTTTCTTTCATTACAGATTTCATTTCTTCAAGATTTTCATGAAGTTTCTGAGCCAAGTTTAAGTTTTCCGTTTCTATTTTATCCAGAGTTAAACTTTGGGCCTTGAATTGTTTCTTCAATCGCTCTATCTCGGACATTTTTTTCTGTGTCTCACTGACATCTTCTTTTAACTTAAAAAGCTGATGTTCATTTGCCTTAAGTTCTTGGATCTTATCAAGATAATCATAAAATAACATGTCAGGATACAGATGGTTTTTAAGACAAGTATAAAGAATAGTTTCTAAATTGATTAAGACAATAGGCTTCTAATGTCACTCATTAATATTCTGCATAATTCCACACAGAAGTTATTTTCTTTTGAGATTATATACGTAAGTGTATATATATATACACACAAGTGTGTACATATGTACATATACACACAAGTGTACATATATATACATATATATACTTGTGCATATATACACATGTATATAGATGCACTCATGTACATATACACATAAGTGCACTAATCTTAAGTGTATAGCTCAATTATTCTTGACATATGTTTACATCTATGTAATAACAACCCAGATTAAAATATAGAACATTTCTAGCACCCCAAAAAGTTCCTGTGTGCCCCCTTACTACAGCCAACCACTATCATGACCTTGGTCATCTTAGGTGACTTTGCCTATTTTTGAACTTATAAACCACAAGGTGTAAATCCATTCTCCCAGTGAAAGGCATCTGAGTTGTTTTCAGTTTTTCACTATTATGATTAGAGCTGCTATGAACATTCTTGTACATATCTTTATGTGGAAGTATGCGTTCTTTTCTCTCAGGTACATACCTATAATCGCTGGGCCACAGGCATGTACATGTTCAGTGTCAGTAAACACTGCCAACGTGTCTTCCAATGTGGCTAAACTATTTCATATCCCCAGAGGATTATAGGCACAAATAAGTCAGACAGCCAATCAAATAACCCTCCCCTCCCCCCATACCTTTTCTTGTAATTTAGTGTTTGAATTTTCTAAATCCATCTGCATATTTGATATTTCATCTGTCTTCTCAGAAACAATCCCTCTGAGTTTATCAATAATTTCCTGGTGCTCCTTCAGATGCATGTGAGCAATTCTTAGTTCCTCTTGTTTTTCCAGATTCTTCATCATTAGAGAAATTTTGAGAACAGTGACATATCTTAATGTTAAAATGTTAGTATTTTTTTAATGAAAATAACATATTTTCTTAGTAAAAATAATAAAACTATTACTTCTTACTCTGTATTTTTGTTGTTAGAAAGTGATAAGCTTTTCCTCCCTGTCCCCACCTCCCACAGCCTGCTTCCACTTTCCAGAGGCAAACATGTTATATGTGCACTATTCTACAGCTTGCTTTTCCTCCTAAGAGTCATTCTGGGCTTTCCATATTAGGACGGTCAAATCTATTCCATTTTTTTATTAGGTGTTGCATAGTATTCTGACATATTGCTCTTGTTTACCCAGTTTCCTTCTGATGGACATTCAGATTGTATCCCATTTTTTATTACAAATTGCTACAATGAACAACACTGTGGTGTATATATGTGTATGTATATATATATATTTCTTTATCTTAACAATTGATTAAGTATACATGTAGGATAAAGTCTATGAAGAAAATATTGCTTACAGAATTTACAATTTTCAAGAACAATACCAAGTTACGTGCCTAAAAGTTTCTATCAGTTCACTCACACCAGCAGCACCATCATGTGAAAGCAGGGCTCACTGCTGTCAGCAAAGCCCACGCTTCCTCACGAGGGAGGGAAGGAGTATCGCTTACTGTAGCTTCCGTCTCTCGCAGGCTTTCCCTGAGCTGCTCTCGCTCCGTTCTGAGGGTTTCCTCCACTCTTCTGAGGCCATCTCTTTCCTTAGCAACAAGTTTTATTTCTTCAAGGTTCTCAAGATGTTTCTGAGTCAATTTGAACTTCTCTGTTTCTATAGTTTCCAGAGTTGAATTCTGGGCCTCTAATTGCTTCTTCAATTGCTCTGTTTGATGCATATTTTCCTTGAGATCATTTTTTGCCTTAAGAAGTTGATGTTCTTTCTCCTGAAGTTCTTGGATCTTGAGATAAGCATACAATAAATTATGATATAGATAGATTTGATAAAAAGCTAAATAATAGTTTCTAAATTAATAGGCAAATCTTTACTTGTCTCCAATTTTAGGCTAACTCATATCTTGTTTCTTTACACAAAAGACCTGATTCAAACTCTCAGCTACTCAGATAACAACTTTAAAAAAATACCTGTGCTTTTAAGGCAGTATTTGTGTTTTCTAAATGTATTTGCATATTTAATATTTCATCTGTCTTCTCTGAAACAACTTCTCTGAGTTTATCAATAGTTTCTTGGTGTTCTTTCAGATGCATGTGAGCAATTTTGAGTTCTTCTTTTGTTTCCAGACCCTTTATTAGCATGTGAAGTTTAAAGAATATTTTAACAACATCATCTCAACACTGCCCCCCTTCCCAATTGGCTCAGTTTTAAGGAAACACAACAGATGAAGAAAAGGGTCTAACTGACCTTAACTTCAATTCTTCTTATGTATTCTTTAAGTTTCTCTCTCTCTACTTCAAAGGACTCTTGTAATTTCTGTAGATCATTTCTTTCTTTGGTTATGGATTTTATGTCCTCATAATTTTCACGGAGTTTCTGAGCCAACTCTAGCCTCTCCATTTTCATACGTTCCAACGTTAATTCTCGGTTCCTTAATTCATTCTTTATATTCTCCACGTCATTCATCTTTTCCTGCATCTTACTCATCTCTTCTTGTACACTAAGAAGTTGTTGCTGTTTTTCTTGGAGTTGTTGGCTCTTAAGAAATAAAGTTTTTATTATTACCATTTTGCCATATTATCTTAAAATTCTTATGTAAAATGTACTTTGCCAAACTGAGAGAATCATTATCACAGCCCTGCACACTACCCTAGTGGAAACAGACAAGCAGCACTGAAAGTAAAGCAGCTTCTAGGCATAGTGTCTGTACTGGGCTGAAGAGGGTCCCACCCAAAATTCAAGTCTACCCAGAACCTCAATGTGATCCGATTTGGAAAGAGGGTTTTTGCAGATGTAATTAGTTAAGGATTGAGAAGATACCCTACTGGACTAGGGTTGGGCCCTAAATCCAATGAGAATGTCCTCATAAGAGACGGGAAAGGACGCACAGAGACACAGAGAAGATCCTGTGAAGATGGAGACAGAGATTGAAGTGATGCAGCTACAGAACAAGGACTATCGAGGACAGCGGGAGCCACGGATAGCACAAGGCAAGGAAGGACTCTTCTCTAGAGCCTTCAGAAGAAGCATGGTCCTCCGACACCATGATTTTGGAATTCGAGAATCTAGAAATGTGACAGAATAAATTTCCATTGTTTTTATGCCAGCAAGTTTATGATAATTTGACACAGAAGTCCTAAGAAACTAACATAGTGTCACTTGGTTAATCAAGGAGGCAAAGTAAAAATGCGAAAAATTTAAAAAGAAAAGAGACTGACTAAATATATAGATGTACCTGGCAAATAAACTGTAATTCCTCATCTCTTAAAACCTTTTTGGATAATTTATTTTTAGTTCCAATAAGGTCTTTAGGGGATGGCCCACACAAACACTGAGGCATTAACTTTTACATAAGCCTATTGATATCACCTCTTTGGGAGGAGTATGAAATAGGAGGTTTTAGTAAATTCAATTAGGTTATAGTGAAAGGGATGAGAATTAAGAGAACATATATTAGGAAAAAAACATTCCACAGAAGCACAATGGAAACACTACGCTATTTATAATGCATGTAGCACTGTTCTTAGGATAAACAGAAAGATATCAGTGGGTCCATTTTAGAATTACTAGAGCAGTACAATTGTTCTAACAGTCTTAGCTCTTACACAATTATATTACAACAGCACCTTACTTCTAAAAAAGAAATAATTCAGGAACTTGCAAACATCTAAGAGATGGTAATAGTGACAAATCTTAGAGTTTAGAGAATGACTAATATAGCTCTATATAAGGGCAGGAGCTTTGTTTTACTGACTAATGTATATCAAGTGCCCAGAACAGTGCCTGGCCCACGGTAATGCTCAATAAATATTTGATGAATGAATGAATACATCATGAGTAGTTTAGATGAACCAAGGCCCCCTCTCATTGAAAGACTCTAGGATAATATAATACACACAAAAGAGGTTAGCTAAGATCCTAGTGTGAGTTCAAACTGTCCAAAATATTAGCATTGAGAGCTGTTCATTTGGGAGGTACATTCTATTTCTGGAATTTAGGTCTATTAGAACCAAAATTTATCACCAAAAAAAAAAAAGTTTAGTCAGGAAATATGGCCAGGAAGATAACTTTAAAAATTCACCTTTTCCTTTAGCTTTTCTTCAACTTCTGCCAGTTTCTCACAGGTCCTAGAAAGCTCTTTCTCTTTCTTTATGGTACAGTTCTTTTCTTGTGCAACTATCTCTTGTTGCTTTTTAAGTTCACCTCTAAGAATTCTTAATTCTTCCTGGTTTTCAATGGTCTAGAATTTTTAAAAAGTTGAGATTAAATGACACTAGCTTACATTTAGGAAATCAGGTAAAAATCAGCATTTACCTCAGCCTGAAAATGGAGAAATCATGGCAAACTATATTGGAAAAGACTAACTTAAAAAGAAAGTGAGTCTATTTTGATCATGTAAATGCCAAGAATCTGCTTTCTTATGCTGTTTCTTTATTGCTCAACTTACATTCCTACCACGAGAATTAGAACTGGATTTAGTATTCCATCATAAGAGGTTTGCTTGTTTTCTACCCTGAAGCCAAAAGAGACTGTTTCTAAGCTTTCATCGATAGACGATGAGACTGCAGGTTATAGGCTTTTCATATGCTGGGATGGCTTTGATTTTGAGCAAGCTCAAAACAGCAGCCGTCCTTTGCTAGCATGAATTGGACTAATCTTAGTTATTATGCTTAAAGAGTGACATTCTCAAGTATCAAGACCAAAAAACATTACAAGACAGATACCGAGAAGAAAATACAACTTTTGTCTGTACTCTTATTTACATTCAGCTCTTTGACCAAACAGACAATCCTAAGAAACATGGAAAATTACACAAAAGGTCAGGGTCTACTGTGATCCATAGCAAACTTCTGAAAATATTAATTTCAATCTATTACACATTAGATTGCCCCCACATATAGAAACAAAAACTAAAGTAGGTTTGAAAATATTGGCAAACATTAACAATTAAACATGAAATTTAAGAAAAATTACAACAGCATAAATAAAATAGAAACACTTAGGAACCAATTAACAAAATATGTCCAAGATCTGTACATTGAAATCTATACAACACATCACTGAGAGAACAGTTTATAGAAAGATACACAATAAGCACATAAAAAGATGCTCAACATCTTTAGTCATTAGGGAAAGGCAAATCAAAACAAGGTTACACCCAATAGAAATGGCTAAAATTAAAAACACCAATAATATGAAGTGTTGGTGGGGATGTGGAGCCATCAGAATTCTCTTAATGTGCTGATGAGAATGTAAAACGGTGCAACTATACTTTGGAAATCAGCCTAGTAAATTCTACCAAGCTAAACATACATCTCCCTATGACCCAGCTATTTCACTTAGATCCATACTCTAGAGAAATAAAAAATATATGTTCATAAAAACATTTGTATGAGAATGTTTATAGCAGCTTTATTCAAAATACCCAAATAGTAGAGATAACTCAAATTTCCATCAATACAGGAGAAAGGCTAAACAAATTGTGGCCTATTCATACACTGGAAGACTACCAAGCAGTAAAAAGGAGTGTAGAAAGAAGTGAGACAAAAGAGCACATGCAGTGTGATTCTATTTGTGTGAAGTTCTAGAAGAGACAGTGAGCTGAGGTGGAAAACATCAGGACAGTGACTATGTGGGGCAGAGGATGAGATCAGGATTGCCTGGGTGGAGGTGGGAGGGAACTTGCTGGGGTGGAGAGAACACAAGTAGAGACATTTGTCAAAAGTCATCACACTGGACACTCACATCAGATACATTTATTGCATGGAAATTATACCTCAATAAAGTTGTAAAAATCTAAAACATACAAAGACAAAAACACATTGCTGAATCTCACCATTCCAATACTGTCCCTCAGGTCAGTCTTCAGTTGCTCCTTTTCTGCAGTAACCCTCTCTAACATTTGTCGCAGTGCTGTTTTCTCCTGTATTAAAGAAAATATCTTTCTCTGTTGTTCAGTTAGCTCATTATCAACATCTGCAATCAGCACTTGGGTTTTTTTGGCTTCCAAACTCTGCTTTTTATCTATGCCAACCATCTAAAATATTAATACATTAGAGAAGAATTTCTTAGTAACAGTTTTAATAATAAAAATAGCCAAACTTCTATTACTTATTATGTACCAGGCACTATTTTCACACAGTGACACATTTAATCTTCCCCATAACCTTACAAGGTAGGCACTATTACTATCTCCGTTTGACAGGCAAGGAAACTGAATCCCAGAGAGGGTAGGTCACTTGCCCAAGGTCACTCAGAGAAGTTATCAGACTTTGAATCCAAGTGGTCTGGTTCCAGAGCTCGTGCTCTTGTGCCTGTTCACTGGTAAGAGCTATGTGGACAGCTATAGATAATTCACAACTATCTTCATGTACGATGGGTTAACCTGGCTTTATGAAGGAGTAAGCCAGCTTAAACTCTCCCTCTTTATTTCTTTCCTTCAAAAGCTGGAAACCATAACTTATGCCCTACTACTAACAAATCTTTATTTTCAGAGTTTTATTATAGATAAGAGGACAAAAGAGTTTTGTTAGAAACATATTTCATATTATAGTAGCATAATTCACCTTTTCATATTTTTCATATACTGCTTAAGAAAAGCATGTTATATAAATCCATTTATCCATAAATAAGTCTTAACCAAAGGTAACCTGATACATGGACTCCTTGGTAAAAGGAGACAAAGATTGATGTTACCAGTATGAAATTAGGGTATCACCATATAATCCTATACTAGCCCAGTAAAAACACTCAGCTGAATATTGGTCACAGATGTTTAAAAAGTTTTTGTAATAATCTATATTTAATTAGAAAAAAAAGAAAAAGAAAAAAAATCATCCAATGACACCAACTTCACACAACCACTATTAGAATTTGGGAATATTTCCTTCCAGAGTTTCTTCTATTAAAAGAATTTTTTTAACATTGCAATTATGACTACTTTACATATAAGATCCTTTTTAGTTTTTCTTTCCCACTTAGATTAGATGATATGCATTTTCCCATGCTGTTACATAATCTCCAAATTATAATTTTTAGTAGTTGCTCAATTCTCTAGAGTGGATACAGACAAACCATATTTCATTTGGTTAGCCCCTTCTTTTTGGCAATCTGCATGAGCTTCTACAAGGATGAGCAGAGAGCTAACTACAACTACAGGAGAAATTAAGGCAGGAACACAGAGTCTTTGGGATTAGTCAGTCAGCTACTATAATTCAGAATCTTGCATCTTTACTCCTAAATATGGAAATGTACACAAAACAAAGCAGATTGAGACAAAGTGCAAAACTGAACTCAGCCTAGAAAGTATTCCAGCTACCATGGTTATGAGCAAATCTAATAGGTCTAATTATTAAATAAGGAAAAAAATTGTGTCCTTTATATGAGAATAAGCCTACTAATCACAAAGTTTAAAATTTCTGTTGAGACACACTAGAGAAACTCATTTCCAGAGAGAGACATATCAAGCAGGATTGAAAACGGGCACTCCTAGAGGCTTCATGATAGACCTACTAGGCTATCATAGGCTGCCCTCTGGTGCTCTGATAAACAGGTTTATCTGGAAATCCCTAGACCCACTGCATTATCCTCATGGGTGATTCCAGCATGAACACGATTTCACAAGACCAAGCTCACCTCAGCATTGCATCCCAGATTTCAGAAACCCTGATGAACAGAATGGCCCAGGAGAATTTCCAGTTAGACCCTTTTATCAACACAGATGATTCCAGCATGAACTTAATACCACAGACTGGCTGGTCCAGTGAGTGTAACTCTCCTTTTCCCTCACTCCGCCTCTACTGCTCCTTCTCATGGGGCCCTGTGACTGCATTTTGCATTTGTTTAAAAGCGGCTACTGACTGTGCATTTATTTTCAAAAAACTATTGAAAAACCTTTCCCCTTATAAAAGTGGAAGTTATAAATTTTAAATCAAGGTCAAGTGCCTTTGGCCCATAGTTGACCCAAAATATAGATAAACTGAGAATACAAGATATAGAGCAAGTGAAAATGCTTTCTAGGAAAGAATGACTGAAGCATAGGGAGAGAGGAAGAGAAAGCTCCTTTTCCAAGGCAGGAATATTGTACCCCAGAGTAAATGGGAAAAAAGAAGCTCATTATATAGAGTAATAGTATATAAAGGTATATAGAGGTTTCTTTACATAAGTTGGATCTTACTGAATTGTTCTTTAGTATGTATCTGTTTTTATTTAATAATGTATCCTGGAAATTTTCCAATTGTAGATAATGTCTACTTTAAAGAAATTCCATGACTATACAAAACTCTATTACATTTCTATACATTAACAATAAACAATTAAAAAAGGAAATAGAGAAAACAATCCATTTACAAAAGCATCAAAAAGAATAAAATATTAAGGAATAAACTTAACCAAGATGGCAAAGGCTTGTACAATGAAAACTACAAAATGTATCTGAAATACATTAAAGACACAAATAAATGGAAAGACGTCTCATGTTCACAGATTGGAAGACTTAATATTGTTAAGAAGTCAATGCTACCCAAAGCGATCTACAAATTTAATGCAATCCCTATAAAATCCTAATAGTGTTTTGCAGAAATAGAAAAATCCACCCTGAAATTCATATGGAATCTCAAGGGACTCCAAACAGGCAAAACAATCTTGAAAAAAGAACAGAGCTGAGGGTCTCACACACCCTGATTTCAAAACTTACTACAAAGTTATAGTAATCAAAACAGCTCAGTACTGGCATAAAGACAGATATATAGACCAATGAAATAGAAAACAGAGCCCAGAAATAAACCTTTGCATATGGTCAAATGATCTTTAACAAGGATGTCAAGACCATTCAATCATAAAGGATGGTATCTTCAACAAATGGTGTTGGGAAAACTGGATATCTCATGCAGAAGAAAGAAGTTGGGCCCTTACTTTACATCATATAAAAAAGTTAACTCAAAGTAGATCAAAGACCTAACCATAAGAACTAAAACTGTAAGATGCTTAGAAGAAAACATGGGAGAAAAACTTCATAAAGTGGATCTTGCCAATGATTTCTTGGATATGACACCAAAAGCACAGACAACAAAAGCAAAAAGAGATAAACTGGACTACATAAAAACTACAAATTTCTGTGCACCAAAGGACACAATCAACAGAGTGAAAAGGCAACCTAGGAATGGGAGAAAATATATGCAAGTCACACAATTGATAAAGGGTTAATATCCAGACTATATAAAGAATGTCTAAAATTCAACAACAAAAACCAAACAATCCAATTTAAAAATGAGTAAAGACTTGAACAGACATTTCTGTAAAGATATACAAATAGCCTACAAGCACATGAAAAGATGCTCAACATTACTAGTCATTAGGGAAATGCAAATAAAAACCACAATGAGATATCATCTCACACTTATTAGGATAGCTACTGTGAAAAAAGGAGAAAATAATACGTGTTGGTGAGAACTTGGAGAAATTGGAACCCTTATGCACTGCTGGTGGGAATGTAAAATGGTACAGCCATGATGGAAAACAGTATGACAGTTCCTCAAAAGATAAAAAACATGATCCAGTAAATCTGACATCCAAAAGAATTGAAAGCAGGGACTCAGAGAGATATTTGTACACCATGTTCATAGCAGCATTATTCCCAACAGCAAAAAGGTGAAAGCAATCTTCAGTGCCCATTAATGGGTGAATGGTTAAACAAAATGTAGTATATACATACAATGGAATATTATTCAGCCCTAAAAAGGAAGGAATTTCTGATGTATGCTGCAACATAGAGGAACCTTGAGGACGCTATGCTAAATGAAATAAGCCAGTCAAAAAAAGACAACATACTGCATGATTCCGCTTATGTGAGGTACCTAGAGTAGCCAAATTAAGAGAGATAGAAAGTGGAAAAGTGGTTGCTACGGGCTAGAGGAGGGAGGGAATGAGGAATTGTTTAGTGGGTATAGAGTTTCAGCTTCACAAGATAAAAAGAATTCTGGAGATTGGTGGCACAACAACGTGAACGTACCTAACACTACTGAACTGTTTGCTTAAAAATGATAAAGATGGTAAATTTTATGCTATGTATATTTTACCACAATTAAAGATACAAAACAAACAAAAATAAATTTATACATATATATATATATATATATGAATGACTACTACTCCAAGCTATGGATGTATGAAAGATTATTTCACCATTCTCCTATTGGTGAACGTTTTAAATTCCCAGTAGTAATTATTCTGGATTAAATAGTATTAAGTATAATAACAATGAAAAATAGTATAAAAAATTCTGACATATAAAAGGCATTTTTGAAAAGTAGAAATGCATTGTAAATAAATCAGTTATATAAAATTACAGGCAATCCCGTTATGGACTGAATTATGTCCTCCCAAAATCCACATGTTGAAGCTCTAAGCCCCAAAATGACTGTATTTGGAGAGAGGGCCTTTAAGGAGAGTAATTAGGGTTAAATGAGATCATATGGCTGGGGCCCTAACCCCATAGAACTGGTGTCCACTCCAGAAGCAGAAGAGAACCAGAGCTCTCTCGGCTCACACACAGAAGGGCCATGTGAGGAGAGGTGCCATCTGCATGATAGGAAGAGGGCTCACAAGAAACTGAATTTTCTAGCTCCTTAACCTTGGACCTCTAGCTTCTACAACTGGGAAAAAGTAAATTTCTGTTGTTTAAGCTACTTAGTCTATGATATTTTGTGATGGCAGACTAATATACCTCCCTTTTAAAAAATCATCATTAGCATCCTAGCCTTTCTTGTATATAATTAAATAACAAAGCAGCTCTTCTCCCCAGGTTTCAGGACAAAACGAACCATGCTGCCTAGAATAAGCTGAGATTTAAGCACAGCACAGCTCTAGAAACAGACATGAACACGACACACACATCGATAGTGAACTCTCAACTAGTACACAAAATCTGATATAAAACAAATATTTTACCCATAAGTAATAATAAGCACTCAATCTTTCTTACATTCTTAGAATTCAGAGGGGCTTTTAAAGATGTTTAAAATACACCAGGCCTCGGAAAATATCAGCTCAAAGTTTGAACTAACATTTTTGCCTTTTCCTTTTCCAACTGATTGTAAGCAGTTATATCTGAAGTTATTTCAAAGACACTAGGGCTAATCTTGTAAACTGTTGTTAGTTATTCACTGTGAATAATCAATAAGATTGAGGTCACCATTATGTACTTAAGTGTCTGAAGTTAAGGAGAAAGCTCACATATAGTATATGAAAACTCGAACAGAAATACCCTTTACCTTTTCCTGAAATTCATCCGAATTTTCTCCTATGTTTTCCTCTATACGCAAATTCCTGGAAGTTTCCTCAGAAATTTTCATTTTCAGTGTGTTAACTGTTTCTTGGTGTTGTTTTAAAGACTCAAGAGCATTTCGTAATTGTTCTTGGGTATCTATGTTCTTTGTCAGAGAAAGGGAACACAATTTCAATTAGAATAATGTGAAACAATGAAAATAACTTTATAGTTACTGCTTGATCATAAATAATAACTGATGGCTCCTGAATGTCTTGAAGAGGCTCTGAGTTTTCAGTTTACTCTGTCAAAGCCTCACCATGGTCACGGTGTCCTGAATGTCACTTCTGAGCTGGTCCCTCTCAATCTGCAGGCTCTCTTGGAGCTGTTTCAGGCCATCTTTTTCTTGGGTTAAGGTTCTTACTTCTGCTAAGGTTTGTTGAAGTTTCTCAGTAATCAGTGCTTTCTCCCTTTCGACAGTTTGCAGCCTAGAATCTCTACTTTCTAATTGTTGCTTCAGCTCTTTCACTTCATTTAACCTTTCTTGACTCTCAGCTGTTTTCTGCTGAAGTTCCTGGGTTTTGTAAGAAAGCTTTAAAATAAGAAAAAGTTACTGTGAGAAGCAGAGCATTCTGTGGCATCTATATAGAAGCCAAACCCCAGAAAACTAAAGACCATTTCCATAGAGGGTGTGTTGTACCAACCTCCATGTTCAAAGCATCCAAGCTTAAACCAAGTGTTTGAGCTTCTTTAGAGAGATTTCCTATGTTCTGACTCATTCTTGCATTCTCCTCAAGGACCATCTTATACTTTTGCTCAGTTTCAACATGTTGATTTTTAAAATCTTGGAATTCTTGATCAGTTCTTTTATAATTCAACTGGCTAGCTGCTAGGTCACTTTTAGTTTTCCCAACTTCTTCAAGTAAATCTTGAATTCTACTCTCTTTATGAACTACTTCAGAAAACAATTTGTCTTTTTCTGATGTTATTTTATAGAGCTCTTCAGATTTGTCATTTATCTACGGAAAAGAAATAAAATTTAGCTATGTTAGCAATATAAGATCCACTACAGCAGTTATCAGGAAAAGAAAAGCTTTATCTGCAAAAAAGAAAAAAGACATTGAAATTAAGCACAGATTTGACTGAGGAAAGGTAATATTTTTATTGTCACATCTTTATAACAATATATTATCCTGCTTAACTTTACCATCAAAGTTTTGTTTGGGTTCTAGTAAGGATTGAGTGGAGAAGAAACACTTAATTAGGATGTCTTTATTTCCTTATCTATCATTCTAAAGTGTTTTCTAACTTTATGGTGTTTCAGGCATCTTATGGTTTTTCTTAGAATTTGACTTATTATTTTCTTTCTAAAGGCTTTGAATGCAGCTCAGATTTCCAAAAACTTAATCCATGAATAATTTAAATTTTAAATAACTTAAATTGAAACTATTATTTAAGTAATTAATTTAAACCAACAATATCCAGCTTATAAATAGTTTAATCATTGTGAAAGATAAAGGAGAAGGAAGTGGGAAAAAGAGAGGAGAGCCAAAGTTGAGACAAAGGAGAGGGAGCGAGACAGTAGAGCTCTTGTAACCACAGGCTCAGGGTAGGAGGCAGGTCTGTGTAACTCAGCTTTTAGATCCATAACTATGTGTTGGGCTAAAAAACAGCATGTACTTTAAAGAGTTTTTAGGATGACTAAATAACGTTGCTAAAGTTGTTTAGCATGATGCTCACCATGTAGTAAGTACTCAAATTCTTGTCCTTTTTATTTCTTTCAGAAAGGCAGAAAAAGGAAAGGCTGGCAGAAGGTTTCCGGAATTGCTCACTAGGCTGCAATATTTACGTCAACCTCTAAAACTTCATCAATGCCACCCTCTTTACCTCCTTACTCTCCTTTATTCAACATAGTGATATGACCACAGCAACAGCACCAAAAAAGATAAAGACTAAGGGTGGGCCATCAATCTCTGTTGAAAAGCACTACATCTGAGGACTATAGAAATGGCCCCTACATGGATCTCATTACTAAGTATACTGTTACATATTCTTTGAAAATGTTCCTAACAAGCAGGGTCAAATGTTTACAGTCTCTTCACTGTTACTTTAAAACAAACTATGGCAAAATATTTAAGGCAATATTGCAAGGGTTTTTATTTCAAAGTAAGAGTTATTTGCTTAAAAACATATTTACCTCTTTCCTTAGCATTTCTACTTCTGAGGGTAAAGATTTCAACTCTGAGAGCAAATTAACTTCTTTATGCAAAGCTTCATTTTCTTCAACTTCTTTATTCAGTTCTTTCTGGAGATCAGTAATCTTTCTTCCTGATTCCAAATTACAGAGCAAATCTAGGATATTTTTGGTAAATTAAACAGTTTGCAGTTATTGGGACAATTTAAATTACATACAAACTTAGATTACTTAATCAGATTATATAAAATTTATTAAAGAAAGAACCAGTGTTGGTCAACAGGTAATCCAATTGTTAAAAGTTCTTGAATCACCTTTTTCAAGATCGGGTCCAATTCATTTGAAAAATAATTCTTAAACCTTTATAATTTGAAGTCCATGGAAACACTTATAAATACTGACACCAAATGATATTGAAATTTAATATTAGGCTACTTACAAACATCAGAGAACAATGGACTTTTAATCATTGGAATGGAGGTGCAAAATCCTTTAGGCAGTTGGATTTGCAAAGAGGTAAGTCTGAAATTATAAAATACCTTTTGGAACTTTTCCATCTATAAGGCAGGTGAGTTTTGCTATTTCATTAAAAGAAGATTGTAATTCTTTCTCCAGATCAACTTGCATTTTCTTCTTTGCCTCCAACTGCCTTTGATACAACTGAATATCATTTTCCATTTGCTTGCATGCACTTGCAAGTTCTTTCTATGAGAGAAACAATACAAATTCACAAAAATGTAGTGATCATTACAACTGCTTTATTATAAATATAACAAAAATCACTTACCATTTTCTCTTTCAGCTCCAGATTTTCACTCCTGAGACAGGCTGCTTCTCTCTTGGCATCGAGGGCTACAGCCTCAGCATCGAACAGAGTCTGTTTCATCTGTTTGAGGTCTTGAATGTTTTCCTATACACACAACAAAAAGGATTTCCTGAAAGCTAACTTTCTTAGAGTTGGAAAAGACTTTAGAGAACACACACACAGATGTCATTCCTAACAAATCAAAAATGGTGAAAATACGTTAATCACCAAATTTTTTTTAGGATAGATGAAAAGAAATGACATTTTCGAAAATAAAAATATTTTTAAAAATTCTGGTTATCTTTTTCCAAATTATAAAAGCACTATATATATAGAAGTACTGTAATTTAAGAAATCTGTTATTGTTTAAAAAAGATTAACACAATTGTTGCTCAGCTAGCCTGTTAAAGTTTCCTACGTATTTTTAAATTATTCTCTCCAAAACATGACAGGTGAGCAATTAATAGTTAAAATTAAGAATATTAAATCACAAACTGAAAAAAAAAAGACAAACAATCCAAAAGAAAAAGAGAGAAAAGATACGAACAGGCAACTCACAGAAGAGAAAATATAACTGATAAATACATAAAAAGATCCACTGTGTCATTTTTAAAGAGAAGTAGCATTTTAACATGACTTTAGCTGACATGAATTCAACCATATGTCCTTGGGAAAACATTAATGCATGAATGAATGAATGAATGAATAAAGAGAAAGAAATAAAGAACAACTTTTAAAAAGTGGGCAATTCTGCTTGCCACTCTGTCAGTAGACACTCGAAGATTATATGAAAGTACCTTTCTTCCCAGGGCCTCCAAACAGTAACAACACTTTTAAAAAGAATCATTTGTGATTAATAGAAGGTAACAAAAAGTACTCTGACAAGTTCAAATGAAAACAAAAGAACAACAGAAACTAAGATTAAAAAAATTCTAGCTAGTGGACAGCCCCGTGGCCGAGTGGTTAAGTTCACGAGCTCCACTTCAGTGGCCCGGGGTTTTGCTGGTTCGGACCCTGGGTGCGGACATGGCATCACTCATCAGGCCATGCTGAGGCAGCATCACACATGCCACAGACAGAAGGACCCACAACTAGAACATACAACTATGTACTGGGGGGCTTTGGGGAGAAGAAGAAGAAAAAAAAAATGATGACGACGAGTGGCAACAGATGTGAGCTCAAGTGCCAATCTTTAAAAAAAGAAAAAAATTCTAGCTAGAAACTGTTGCCTTTTAAAAAAGGGTGTTAAAAACTAGAATCAAACAGATACTTTCTTGAAGTAATCAGGTGGATTGAAAGCAAATAAAAAAATTTAACAATTTCACCATGAGATTCAAATGTTACTTAATGCCAAGATCTGATATCTTGGCTGAGATCAACTACATACTTCTTCATGCATTTGTATAAAACAATTGAAAAAAATTAAAATGTTTTTTGAATTACTGGTTTTTAATGGAAGCTCACTCCTAACTTACTTACATGCACTCAAAGAATGATGTCCTCAACTCTCTGAGCGATTCTTTATCTGTAGAATGGCAATGATACCAACAGTCCCTTTCCCATAGGGTTACTGATAGGATTAAATAAAATACTAAATGTAAAACAACTACAACAATGCTCGGCACACAGTAGGCTCAACGTAAGCATTTGCTATGATGATGGTGATGGTACACTATAAATGCCAACATGATTACACAACAAAATAAACCTGATTTTTACCGATGAGTATGACAAGTCCATGTTCACATTTTCTGATTTTTGAGTGTCTATGTATTTCTGTAGCTTTTTAATCTGGTCTTCCTTTTCTCTAAGCAGCTCTACTTTTGAACTTAGTTCATTCTAAAAGAATCAAAGGAGAGTGAAACACAATTTAATTGGATCTAAATTCTAAGGGATTAAAAAGAATTTACATTTAATAGTTTAGACAGTAAAATTTAAAAGTTGATACTTAAAAAATATAATTCCTTCTCTTTTCTGAAATCATGTTCAATTACATATGATGTATATTTTATAGCTCTAGTCCCTTATCAACAGAAATATCAACATAAAAGCTCACCTCAAGATCTTGATTATACACTTCTGCATGCTTAACTAAATTCTTTAAGTTGGAAATTTCATGAATTAGTTGCATCTGTAAGAGCATCTGAACAGGCAACAGAGCAAACCAATAGTTAAACAGAGCAAAAAAAAAAAAAGACAGCATTCATTCACTGCTTCAGAATCACCTAACACAGTAAGAAGGGCTGAGAGATAACTGTTCAAGCTACTGCAGCAGAGCACCTCATTATTTAAAAATACAAAAACTCTCCCAAAAGACCAAACCCAACTAACCAAACGAAAAATCCCAAAACCCCACAAAACAAAGAAGAAAACCTCGGCATAACCCAAATAACAGTTACATCATCTGTTAATAAAGTTACAATAACATCAAAAGTACATTAGTAGGCATCACTTGGAGGAGATGAACTGTAATCAAACTTTTAAAAAACATTCTCTGAATAGATTTTTGTTTTGGGTAAGTTAAATGCATAAATGTATTTACCCCGTAAGATTTTTTCTTCCCATGAATTAGCCATTTAGCTTTACACTGGCGTGCTTGTTAATGCGTTGTGATCTGGAATGCAGGTTTGGATTAGGCTGGTTCCATGTGGTGCTCACCAAAGCTACAGAGGTATGCACAGCATTACCAACTATCTACCCTGTTGGTTTATTCCACAGGGAATATTGGAAAGATGATGTTATCGCTTTACATTGTCCAACTGTCTAAAAGTATAAAGAATACTTAAAGATATAAGTATTTCTATTAAAGTTTCCTTTCTATCAAAATAGCTATAGCATTAACTATCTCAGTACCATAAACTTTTGTGTTCAAAACAAGTAAACTACAATTTCCTAAGATAAACATATTTTTCTTTAGAATTATTTAATCTTAATAATCAGATGAGTCCTTAAAGAGTAAAAGCAAATTCTAGTAGAATGCAAGTGACTGGCTGTTTCCATCCTAAACTAGTTTCAGATTTCAGACTAGTGTTGACGTTCTTATTTTAGGGCAGTATCATCCAACAGAAATATAATGTGAGCCAAATTTGTAATTTAAAATTTACTAGTAGCCACATTAAAAAATAAAACAGGTAGAATTAATTTTAATAATACATTTTATTTAACCTAATATATCCAAAATATTGTCATTTCTTCATGTAATCAATATAAAAAAAATGAAATATTTTACATTCTTTTTTCATACTGAAGTCAATTCAGACTGGCCCCAATTCAAGTGCCCAGCTGCCACATGTGGTGAGTGGCTGCCCAATTGTTTGGCAAAGTTTTAGACATTTGTATAGGTTGTAATTTAAACTGGCTTCATCTTTTACCTCTTCTTCTCTGTTTCTAACTTTCGTGCAAGAAAACTGCCTATTTCTAATTTTTGTGCAAGAAAAGCACATTTACCAAAAAGAAAGAACTAAATGATCATTCTTAATTTTGGAAAATATTTAGAAAATAAAGATTTAGAAGGAAAAATTCTCCCACTTCTCATTTGAAATAGCACTTCATTTGAAGTATTGGTTCTCATAAACAGAAAAAGATGAAGCAACTTTTGTAAAGATCTGAGTGTAACCTTCCAATAACATATTGTTTAAGATGCTGAGCATAAAGTGTACAATACGATCAAAAGTTAATCTGTTGCTGCTTAAGAAAACAATGTAGATTTCAGCTGTAATTTTCCGCAGGTGAAATGAAATACTTAAGTTCTTAAGACAAAAATCTCCAAGTTGTGAAAATTATAAAATTAAATAAATCAAGTTTTTGTCTTAAGAACTTAAGTATTTCATTTCACCTGCTGAAACTTAGAGCTGAAATCTGCATTGTTTTCTTAAGCAGCAGGACTGAAATTTCTCTTGTTCCCTGAGCTTGATGATACTGACCTTATTTCTCCCTCTAAAATCACTATTTAAACATCCTATATTATGATATTCCCACTTGAGAATTATCCACAGCTTTGGTGATTTTTGGTGAAACCCTTTGGCAAACCAGAGCAATGACATAGGTCCTAAAGCCATAATTTGACTTTTACTCTTTTTTGGTTAAACTTTTCCCCAAAATATATGTTTTGGAACATATTTTACTGCATACACATAAACTTACAATATTTTCAGTTTAAAATGGAATGGATATTGTAAAACTGTCTTTGAAAAGAATAAGTTTTTATTACTTAATCTTTTATGTTACCTTACAGAACCTAGAATTTCAATTTATGTCCAAGAAAAACTGAAGAGAATAGGATTATTTTCCCCTTTGACTGTGGTTAAAAAAGAAAAAAAAATCCAGATGTGAGATTCAAGTCATACATTCTGTTATTTTGTAATCTTTTTGAGTGTGACAATTCAGTGAGCTTCAGTTTTTACTAATTGAACATATAAATGACGTAATAAAAAATTAGAGAAATTACTGCTACACTTATGCCCGAAGTTAATTTTACGTCATATTATTTATAATAAGAAATACACAAAAACTTAGATGAAATTTTGGAGTTTGAAGGGGCCTTGGCAAGCACCTGATCTAACCTCAGGGGTGGAGACGCGCAGGAAGGAAGCCCTATGAAATTCGGTGCTTGCTCAAGGCCTTGTCAATAATGCGTGCCAGGCTTGAATCCGCAGTGAGGTCGGGAGCAGCAAAACTGGGGCTTAAATCCATGGAGTCTGGCCCCAGAGAACCTGTTCTTAACCATGACGCCAGACCACCTCCTCTCAATAAAATCCAGTTTTACTGACTGAAGTCCACTGTTTTTTTCATGACATTTTGCATTTTGTCAATATGAGAATATTAAAAAAGGTAAAATGAAACTCTGGAGAACTTACAAACTTTTGCGTCTTAGGATATAATACCTATGAAATGTAGGATTAACTAATTTGTAGGTAGAATGGAAATAACATATTTGGCACAGGATTCTTTTTTCCTTTTAAAAAGGAAAAGAGGGTGAGAAACTAAACAATGACACAGAGGAAAAATGATTGTGTCCCTTTGGGCTATTCATACAGAAATCTGAGAAGCAGCTGCAAATTAACTCATACTTTAACCACACCAAACACTGGCTCTTAATTTTGGAGGGAATCACAGATCACTTCACAAGTATGATAACAGCTATGGATTCTCGTTCCCAAAAAATGAGTGAGTTCAAAACTTCTGCAAAATAATTTCATCGTGTCTATAAACTCTAAGTTAACGACTCTCTGCACTAAGAAATCTCTTGAATCTTTTGGACAATTTCTGTCTCCAAAGTCTGATGATTTGGGGATTAGGTTCTCTTAACATGTAGCCTAACATTATACACTGAGAAAATTTAACTAATCTGTTTCATTTCTAAAAATTCCATTAAAACTACTTCATATTAGTTATACTAATTTTTACAATAACTCTCTTATGGAAAAAGAAACATGCAAAATCAGCTTTCCCAGCTATTCTAATAATGTTCTAACTACTTAGGTACATACTTTCTAAAGAAAATGAAGTCCATTAATATGTAGTATCCATACATAAAACATTCACTAGATATTAAAATTCATATTGGTCTCAGAAGGAAACAGCTATGCTCTAGGCAGCAATTCTGGTATACTCAATAAAGTATTGATAACATACAAATTATCAGGAAATAATTTCTTCAAGATTAATTCATCAATAGGCAGATTCACCAAACCTGCTCAAAGATGTTTTTGATTCCTTCCTCTTCTTGCACACAAGCACAAGTGAAACAATTATGATTTAACTATTTTTAAAGCAATATAAATGAACTGATTATTTCTTAAATTCTCTAAATTGTGTGTACAAATGGAAAATGGTTGGGTTTTCAATATATCAACCTTAGAAATAAACATCTTTAAGAAAATGATACTTTTAAAAGTGTGGTTTTAGGGTCCAGCCTGGTGGTGTAGTGGTTAAGTTTGTGCACTCCATGGGTTTGGATGCCAGGTGCAGACCTACATAGCACTCGTCAAGCCATGCTGTGATGGTGTCCCACATACAAAATAGAGGGAGACCAGCACAGATGTTAGCTCAGGGACAATCTTCCTCAAGCAAAAAAAAGAGGAAGATTAGCAGCAGATGTTAGCTCAGGGCCAATCTTCCTCACACACACACAAAGTGTAGTTTTAGTTTAGTTTTGTGTTTCCACATCTTTTCATCTTTTACCTCTTGATCTTTTTCCGCTTTTCTTTCTAGAGCCTCAAATTCATGCAAATCATTCTTTTCTTTTAATTTCGATTCCATTTCTTCATTTTCTCTTCTTAGTTGTTCATAGTCTAGTACCAGACTATCATAGTTAGCACGAAGTGAATTCAACTCACTTTCTAAGTTTTCCTATTATAAACAAAACCAGATTTTCAAGTCAGAGAGGATTCAAGTTCTTTGTTTTGTTAACTAAAATCTGGATTAGTCAAATAATTCATTTAACCTTGAATCATTTGGTAGTTTGGGCCATTCTCCAATATCTTCCCAATGGTCTAGCTTGATCCACAGCATAACAGAAGGTCTGCCTTTTGGTAAACTAGCTAACATAGAATAGAGGAAGACTATTTTCAAAGAGATAGAATTAAAAAAGAAAGAAAGAAAGAAAGAAAGATCATATAAACAAATGCTCTGCCTGTGCCTGACTTAAAATTCAGTCGGGAGTAGGAGTAGGGCACATAATGGGAAGTCATCTGACCACAGATCCTTAAGCTCCTTGGTAATAAAGCTAATAATGTAATTCTCCACCTGCTTGACTCCTGTTTAATTTCTCAGACAGCTCTGAATTTAGGAAGTGACACGGAGCCATTATTTATTGACTTCTAAAACTCCAACGGCTGCCAGGCCTCACCGTGCTGAACAGAGGCCTGTTTCTGCTTTCTGTTCCATCATGAGGAAGAGTAAGCCATGAGTTAAAAGAAACTAAACCAACACTAGGGATTTGAAAAAAACAACAAACCTTCCAGAGTGTTTTAGGGACACAAAAGCATATAATTCCCCATAATAATTAATTATAAGAACCATTACAACTAATTATAATGGTTAGCTAATGATAATAACAATTCCCAAGAATCACTGCAATTTTATTTCAAAATTAAAATGAAATTTTCTTTAACAAATACATTTATATGACTATGTTATATTTCTTTGAATATTAGCAGCCTAGAAAGCAAACATGGAATCTAAACTTACTAAAGTATTCACTACAGTATTCCTTATTTCTTAAAGTTTTCATAAGACTATATAATTTTATTTACTTTCATTTTTCAGCATTATTTGGCAATATTACCCTTCCCTGATACACCATTCTACTTTATGCCTGAGAATTTTGATACTTTTAAAATCAGCCCTTTTTACCTTCAAGGGATGGCCCAAGGCAAAACAGAAACTTACCAAAAAATCATAGATACCAAGATCTGCTGGTAAAAACTAGAAGCAAAGGTTTACCTATTACCATACTTTAGGAAATGTTTAGCCTCTCTCTGTATGCCACAGTTACCAACGAGGAGTGTAACAAGTTGGGGAAGCCTTAATAAGAACCTCAACTACTACTGAAACAGTCAGAGCTAGACATGTGCCACAACAGCAAACATCAATAACAAATGAATTTAAAGAAGAGTAAAAGGATAATGTTCTGTAAAATACATTTAAGTTACCTGACTTAGTAGTTTTGTTGCTGGATTCCACTCTGTCTCAGTTAATGTATCAAGAGTGTTACTGAAAATATCAGACTCTGAATAGAGAGCTATAATTAGGGGGAAAAGAAATTTATCCATAAACAT
The DNA here is from genome assembly GCF_041296235.1 of Equus asinus. Classification (NCBI taxonomy): domain Eukaryota; kingdom Metazoa; phylum Chordata; class Mammalia; order Perissodactyla; family Equidae; genus Equus; species Equus asinus. Next base: position 215,812 of record NW_027225277.1, read on the forward strand.
GTTATTAAGTTTCCTAAAACTCAAATTAAAGATTAAAAAAATTCTGATCTGAGGTAATAAGCTCAAATTAGTTAATATGTGCTCACAGTATGAATGCCAAGAATATATAAACAGATGTGATCATTTATATACTCGTGCGAATTAAGATCACTGGTTAGAATTAGTGATAAAATGTAGGATCCTTAGTACAACACATTCATGCACGGCATAAGGACGTTTCAGTCAAGGACGGACTGCATATACAACAGGCGTCCCACAAGATTAGTACCACAGAGCCCAGGTGTGTAGCAGGCTGTACCACCTAGGTTTGTGTAAGTGCACTCTGTGATGTTCACACAACAACAAAATTGCCTAAAGATGCACTTCTCAGAACACGTCCCATCATTAATCAACGTGCGACTGTATAGGTTAAAAGGACAAATTCTAAATTTGAGATTTAATCATTGTAAGCAGATTTTTAAATGCCCCTAAAAAATACTTATAATGTTAGAGACAAACTTTGCAACAGATTCCTGTGTAAATGCTACCCTTTCAAGATTAGCAAAGTTTAAGCCAGACATTATATGGGTACTAACTTAATGAGCAGTGATTAAAACAAAAACAAAAAATAAAAATATCTGTCTCAAATGTTTCAACTACAGCACATCATTCTTAAGAGATCTGGAAAAAATAGAGAACTTCATCAATGTTCACTTTCTTAAAATTACTTATTTTTATCATCGTAATCACATCTAAAATACATACATTTTATTTAACTGTGTTTATCACATTAACTGAGTTATAAATAAAGTCTCTCTTTATAGGGATACTTTTATAATTAAAAGTAGTTGAAGAAGAACTCACATTCATCAATTTCTCCTCCTAAAGTTAGAGCAGACTTATGTGTCTTTGTTGTTACATTCTCTGGTACATTAAACTCATTTACATAGTTTGAATCCTTCATTTTGTTAATTTTGCCAACACACCAAGTGACTCCTCGTTTTTTTTTAGCCTAAAGAAGAAGAAATCAAAATTACCTCACACACATCTGGCTCAAACATCATAAAACAAGGGAACTAGTTTCCATTTTTAACAACCATTGACTTGGTAGAATTCTTATTCAGCCTAGTTTAATATCTTATCAGTCTAAGGACATCCTGAGATAAGAAAACATATTCAAACTTTTCAAATTAGTGTTAACTTCATAATAAATTTGATGAAACTATTATTTAAATTTCATTTTGTATTTGAAGGCTTACTTACAAGAATTTCTGCAAATTTACTGAAAGGAATTAGTTAAGTATCAATCCTTCAAGTAATCTGGTGTTACAGAAGACAGCACAGCCACCAACATAGTGACCAAAAGCACTTCTGGGAACCCAGCCTTAACTGGGAAGGAACAGACAGGCAGCCCATTTGAACTTCCCTCAGCAAGTAAATCTTCCACAGGGCCATTCCCATGCCAATTCTTTGCCAGTTTATAAAGCTCACGATCCAACCAGCGCTCCTAATCTTGTTCCTTCCGTTCTCCCTTGGGACTCTGTTCCCTCAGGTATCTGTTCATCTGTCGTCTTCACTACCTTCTTCCACTGGGCTTTAAGAATGCTCAAGCCTCTGTTTTCTGCTTTTGATTTTTTCAAAAACAAACCCTTCACTCCTTCCTTCTCTCTAGCCAACATTTTCTTTTAGTTTCTATGTTCTCTTCTTCCTCGTCTCTCTACTTCTTCCTCATCCCTCCTGGGATACCTCTGTCTCCTGGTTCTTGTCCCACCCAGCTAGCTGTCCTCATCACTCACTTGGCTTTACTGCTTTCTCTTTCTCTGACCACCGCCTAAGTGTTTTTCCATATTTTACAGGTATATTCCTCTCTTGTCCCTTTACTAGAACAAGCATTATCTCATCTTTTTTGATCCTCTCAACAATCCTCTCTTACTACATCCACTTTATAGATGCCTGAGTGTCCAAAAAGTTTACATGAGTTGTGTACAGTCATACAGCCAATTGGTGGCTGAGCCCATGCTTGTAACTTCAGACCTTATCCACCACCCATTCCACTGCGTTGCCTGTCAAGATTATCTGTTGTCCCCAGAATATATGGCTTCTGCTTGAAATGGCCAGCCCTTTCCACAGCCTGCTCTGCAAAAGCACATTCATATATAAATCCTTGATTCCCATGACCTTCAGCTCAACTCCATTCGCTCCCAAAGCCACTGGACCCTGTCATCTGAAACTCATAAACCTAGAACTCCTTCCACCCCAGTGATTCAGTTAATCCCATTATAGCTAGTTAGCTTAAGAGGGACATCTAGTCTCTTGATCCACTGTTTTCTTTCTGCCAGCTACCTTTGGGCTCTCATCCCATCATCTTAGATTCTATAGATCACCAGTTCAATCACATTTTTGGGTCAATGGTCTCAAACTATTAGACCCATTCTGTGTTCCCCACACCTATCCTATCACAATGTACACTCAGATGAATTACACTGCCATCTGAGCTTTTATTAGCCTCCTGAACACTGTGTGGACAGCCAGAAGACTGGCTACCAACATCACCTGGGCCCTTAAGGCTGCCTGGCAAGACTCCTTGCCCCCTCGTTGGCTTTCTTTTCCATTCCCTACAAAGGCGAGACTATTTCAAACCCTTAGCAGGTCTACAAACTGTGTCTCTACCATCTCCAGCCACCACAGAAGAAAAATTAAACCTCCTATTTCACAAAGAAAATACAAGCCTAAACTTACAAAAGCATTACTTGCATTGATTCCTACCCTTTTCCTCTGTCCTTGTTATAATGAAGGAGTGTTTCTCCTTCTATCTAAGGCCAGACCCTTCTACTGTATTCAAGATCCTACGCCTTTGGGCCATCTCAGCCTACTGCAAGGTGGCTTTCATTCCCAATACATAACTCAAATTGTTTTTGCAAAGGAGCTTCTTGTTTCTAAATCCAAAAAGTTTTAGTCTATATTTGTCTTATTTAACTTCTCAGCAGAACGTGACATCACTGACATAGAATGTGACCTCTCTATGCAACATTCTCTTCTTTTAGTTTACCACGTTCACCTGGTTTCTTTCTTAACTCTAGAGCTAAACCTGGGCTCCTTTAGGCATTCCTCTGTTTTGCTTTTACCTAAAAAGTTGTTTGGGAGGATCTTATCTTTGGCCCTCTGTTCTTTTCATTCTCAACATGCTCCCAGAGCAAGCTCATCCATTCTCACGACTTTAATTTGGATTTGCAGTAGTTAATGCCCAAATTGATATCTCCATCCCAGATCTTTCACTTGATTTTCATATATTTGCATTTTCAACTGCCTGACACCTTAAACTAGAGCTGACCCAAATAAAACACTGGACAGCTCCACTGCTCTTCACTCAATGTTCCTTAACTCAACAAATACTGCTACCAGCTATCCAGCAAGCCCAGTAATGTGTGCATGTCATTCTAGATGCTTCCTTCTCCCTTTCCATGTCCCCATGTTGAAACAATCACAAAGTTCTGTCGAGTCTGTCTCCCAAATAGCTCTCCAATTTACCCATTTTTTTCCATCTCCAGAGCCACAAGCCTTGTGGAGGCCCAATCAATTGTAGGTACACAGTAGCCACATCTTTCTAAACAGCAATTCCAATCATGTTACCTACAAGGCTTTCCCATATCCTTAGCATAATGCAATGTTCGAATCCTACAATGTGGTTTAAATGCCCCTGCCACCAGAATATTTTAAGTCCAAGAAATATGTTTTCTCACGACTCCAAGCTTTTGTACATGTAGATGTCTAACCGGCATACTTTTCCCTACCCCTTTCCTTGGGCTGTTTCCTACTCATGGCTGAGCCAACAGATGGTTTTGATGCCTTCCATTTACCTGGTATGGTGGACTTAAAGGTAGCGTCTATTAATAATAATCTTAACAGCATACACTTATTGAGGATTTGCTGTATGGAGAGTATAGTGTTAAGCACATTCTATATATCACTTCACTTAATTGTCACATCAGTCCTATGAGGTGAGGATCAAGCTTTCTCACAGATAAGGAAACTGCAGCAAAAAGTATTTAAGAAAGGGCCCAAGGTCGAGAGTTAGGAATTGACAGAACTGGGATTCAAATCCAGAAAGTCCAGCTCCAGAGGCCATTCTCTTAACCATGACACTATCACTCCCCAAAACATCTGCTGGATAAATAAACCCCTACTCTGGTAAAAACAAAAGCACACAGACTGGAAGCCAGAATTTTGATTACTATGTTGATTTATAGTCTAGATAAATTTTCCTGAGATTACTATTTCTGTTTCATTAAATAGAAAATATTACCACATACTCTAGACACCTGTGGTTTCCAATCACCTAATCAATTTCATTAGAATTTCATAAGAAGTATAGTGCAAATAGATTCCTTGACTACATCCCAGACTTTCTGAATTAGGATCTCTTCATATGGGAATCAGGGTTAAGTATTTTTAATGAACGTTCTAGGTGTTGTTGAGGTATAGGCAAATACACAAAAGGTTCTTTCCTAAAATATACTGTATCAAAGGATAAGAAACACATAGCTATATAATAAGCATATAAGAATACCAATTCTATTCCCTATATATCAAGTTTAAGCTGTCATCTTTCATAAAAAAAATAAGACCCATATATGTGCTGCATACAAGAGATGCATTTCAGACTTAAAGACACTCACAAACTGAAAGAGAAGGAATGGAAAAAGATACTCCATGAAAATGGCAATGAAAAGAAAGCTGAGGTAGCAATATTCATATCAGAAAACATAGACTTTAAAATAAAAACTGTAACAACAGACAAAGGGCACTACATAATGATAAAGGGAATGATCCAACAAGAATATTTAACATTTACAAATATCTATGCACCCAACATAACAGCACCTCGACATATAAAGCAATTATTAACAGACATAAAAGGAGAAATAGCAACACAATAATAGTAGAGGACTTTAACAATCCACTTACACCAAAGGAGAGATCATCAAAACAAAAGATCAATAAGGAAACGTTGGCCTTAAATGACATATTAGACCAGATGGACTTAGTACACATGTATAGAACATTCCATCCCAAACCTGCAGAATACACATTCTTTTCAAACGGACATGGAACATTCTCCAGGACAGATCACATATTAGACCACAAAACAAGTCTCAATAAATTTAAGAAGACTGAAAAAATACCCAGCATCTTTTCTGACCACAATGGTATGAAACTAGAAATCAACTACAGGAAGAAAATCAGAAAAGCCACAAATGGATGGAGCTTAAACAAAATGCTATTGAACAACAATTGAGTCAAAGAAGAAATCAAATGAGAAATCAAGAATATCTGGAGACAAATGAAAATGAAACTACGACAGGCCAAAGTCTATGTGATACAGCAAAAGCGGTTTTAAGAGGGAAGTTTATATCAATACAGGCCTACCTCAACAAAGAAGAAAAATCCCAAATAAACAGTCTAACAGTGCACCTAAAGGAACTGGAAAAAGAAGAACAAAGCCCAAAATCAGTAGAAGGAAGGAAGTAATAAAAATCAGAGCAGAAATAAATGAAATAGAGACTAAAAAAAACCAGGAAAAAAAATCAATGAAACTCAGCGCTGATTCTTTGAAAAGATAAACAACATCGACGAACCTTTAGCTAGACTCACCAAGAAAAAAAGAGAAGGCTCAGATAAATAAAATCAGAAATCAAAGAGGAGAAATTACAACAGATACCTCAGAAATACAAAAGATTATAAAAGAATACTATGAAAAGCTATACGCTAACAAACTGGATAATCTAGAAGAAATAGATAAATTCTTAGACTAATACAACCTTCCAAAACTGAATCAAGAAGAAGTAGAGAATGTGAATAGACCGATCACCAGTAAGGAGATTGAAACAGTTATCAAAAACCTCCCAAAAGATAAAAGTCCAGGACCAGACGGCTTCCCTGGTGAATTATACCAAACATTCAAAGACTTAATCCTATCCTTCTCAAACTCTTCCAAAAAATTGAAGAAGAGAGGAAGCTTCCAAATTCATTTTACGAAGTCAACATCATCCTGATACCAAAAGCAGACAAGGACAACACAAAAGAAGAAAATTACAGGCTCATATCACTGATGAACATCGATGCAAAAATCCTCAACAAAATACTAGCAAATCAACTACAACAATACATTAAAAATTTCATACACCATGATCAAGTGGGATTTATTCCAGGGATGCAGGGATGGTTCAACATCTGCAAATCTATTAACGTGATACACCACATTAACAAAAATGAAAAATAAAAATCCCATGATCATCTCAATAGATGCAGAGACAGCGTTTGACAAGATATAGCATCCATTTATGATAAAAACTCTAAATAAATTGGGTATAGAAGGAAAGTACCTCAACATAATAAAGCTGATATATGACAAACCCACAGCTAATATCATTCTCAATGGAGAAAAACTGAAAGCTATCCCTCTAAGAACAGAAACCAGACAAGGATGCCCACTGTCACCACTCTTATTTAACATAGTATTGGAAGTCCTAGCCAGAGCAATCAGGAAAGAAAACGAAATAAACAGCGGTCAGATTGGAAAGGAAGAAGTGAAACTGTCACTAGCTGCAGATGACATGATTTTATATATAGAAGACCCTTAAGAACCCACCAAAAACTTCTCGAACTAATAAACAAATACGGCAAAGTTTCAGGATGCAAAATCAACATACAAAAATCAGTTGCGTTTCTATACACTAACAAGGAAGTGGCAGAAAGAGAAATTAAGAATATAATCCCATTTACAGTTGCAACAAAAAAGAATAAAATATCTAGGAATAAACTTAACCAAGGAGGTGAAAGGTTTGTACACTGAAAACTATAAAACATTGTTGAAAGAAATTGAAGAAGATGTAAAGAAATGGAAGGCTATTCCATGCTCTTGGATTGGAAGAATAAACATAGTTAAAATGTCCATACTTCCTAAAGTAATCTACAGATTCAGTGCAATCCCAATCAAATTTCCAACAACATTTTTCACAGAAATAGAACAAAGAATCCTACAATTTATATGGAACAACAAAAGACGCAGAATAGCCAAAGGAACCCTGAGAAAAAAGAACAAAGCTGGAGGCGTCACACTCCCTGATTTCAAAATATACTACAAAGCTATAGTAACCAAAACAGCATGGTATGGCATAAAAACAGACACACAGATCAATGGAACAGAATCCAGAGTCCAGGAGTCCAGAAATCAACCCACACATCTATGGACAGCTAATTTTTGACAGGGGAGCCAAGAGCATACAATGGAGAAAGTAGAGTCTCTTCAATAAATGGTGTTGGGAAACCTGGACAGCCACATGCCCAAGAATGAAAGTAGACCATTACCTTACACCATGCACAAAAATCAACTCAAAATGGATTTAAGACTTGAATATAAGACCTGAAACCACGAAACTTCTAGTAGAAAACATAGGCAGTACACTCTTTGACATCGGTCTTAGCAGCATATTTTCAAATACCATGCCTGACTGGGCAAGAGAAACAATATAAAAAATAAACAAATGGGACTACATCAAACTAAAAAGCTTCTGCACAGCAAAGGAAGCCATCAAGAAAAGGAAAAGACAGCCTAACAATTGGGAGAAGATGTTTGTAAACCATATATCAAAAAAGGGGTGAATATCCAAAATATACAAAGAACTCATACATCTCAACAACAAAAAAACCAAAAACCCAGTTCAAAAATGTGCAAAAGATCTGAATGGAGATTTCTCCAAAGAAGATATACGGATGGCCAACAGGCACATGAAAAGATGTTCAACATCACTATCAGAGAAATGCAAATCAAAGCTATAATGAGATATCACCTCACTCTTGTCAGAATGGCTATAATTAACAAGACTGGAAACAATAAGTGTTGGAGAGGATGTAGAGAGAAGGGAACCCTCATACACTGCTGGTGGGAGTGCAAACTGGTGCAGTCACTATGGAAAACAGTATGGAGATGGCTCAAAAAATTAAGACTAGACCTACCATATGATCCAGCTATTCCACTCTTGGGTATTTATCCAAAGAACGTCAAAACGTGAATGCGTAAAGATACATGCACTCCTATGTTCACTGTAGGCTTATTCACAATAGCCAAGACTTGGAAGCAACTTAGGTGCCCGTCAAGGGATGAATGGATGAAGAAGATGTGGTATATATACACAAGGGAATACTACTCAGCCATAAAAAAGGATGAAATCTGGCTAATTGTGACAACAAGGATGGACCTTGAGGGTATTGCTGCTGAGAGTAAAAAGTCAGAGGGAGAAAGTCAAACATTGTATGATCTCACTCACAAATAGAAGATAAAAACAACAAAAGACAATCCCATAGCAACAGAGATTGGATTGGTGGTTACCAGAGGGGAAAGGGGGAGAGAAGAGGTTGAAAGGCATGATTAGGCACATGTGTGGTGATGGTAATTAGTCTTTTGGTGGTCAGCATGATATAATCTACATAGGAATTGAAATATAACGATATACACCTGAAATTTATATACTGTTATAAACCAAAGTTACTGCAATTAAAAAAAACAATAATAAAAAAGAAGAAGAAAAGAAGCTGTTGTCTTTTAAATTTTACTTTTAATTCCTGTTGTGATGTGAGGGAAGAAGAGGTCACTAGCATTCGTGTTAAGTTTTGAATTTTCTCAATCTGCACTTTTTGAAGCAAATCTTTTTCTTCCAAAAGTTGGGCCAATTGGTCTTTTTCCATTGCCTGGGCCCGAGTCTCTAAAGAAACCTAAAGAATGTAATATTGGGTTACATTAATAAATGTAGGTAGGTTTTAAAACCTTGAAAGTATAGTTTAAAAAAATATAAATTTGTATGTGAGTTTTGAGAATTTTTCTTTTCTTTTTTTTTTGCTGAGGAAGATTCACCTTGAGCTAACATCTGTACCTATCTTTCTCTTTCTGCTTGAAAGGGATTTGCCCTGAGCTAACATCTGTGCCTATCTTCCTCCATTTTGTACATGGGACAACAGGACAGCATGGCCGCCAAGTGGTGTAGGTCTGCGGATGGCAACTGAACCCGGGCTGCCAAAGTGGAGTGCAACAAACTTAACCACTAGGCCACAGGGCTGGCCTGAGAATTTTAATTTTATTGAAATAAAATATGCCCTACCTGCAGAACACCAATATGCAGTTACCATAATCAATAATTTCTCAAACTTATAATAGGGTAAAATATACATTTCTCCTCATGTCACTATTCTATATGCCATGTATAAGATTATATCAATGCTGTTAAAGCAATTCTATTAATTGACTAAAAATATATAAATAGGCAGAGAAATCATAAAGCAGAGACTTGAATACCTATAGCAAAGGAAGAGAGATCCTTCTAAGACCGCCATTTGACATTTTAGGTCATTTTTAAAAAGATCAGTAAAATGTAAGTTTTTTACAGACTGGGGACCATGATGGTTTAAACAAACAAATGGTAATGACAAGCAATTATGCTATCTTATTAGATTGCTATCTTAGGGCTAGAAGAGGAATTCAAGATAATGTAAAATGAAACAAAGTAGTTTTAAACACTATTCATCGTCTCTCTTTTTAACCTAATTCTCTGTATTTGTGACAGTTTTTATCTCTTAAAAAAACGTATCTCTACTTGGCCCATTTGAAAATCTCAAATTTTGCCCTTTGGAAATGAAAAACAAAATCTAAAATAATTTCAAGAAACCAAATCTTGCAGTTTATAGTAAAGTTTTTACGGGTTGATTTCTCCTTAGTTAAAAACTACTTGTTTTAAATTTAGATTGTAGAACTCAGATATTGAGGATTTAAGAGTCTCTGGGCATGTAGGCAGATCTCAATTCTAAATCCATCTCTATTCTTTACTGAAATACACAGTTCATACATACCTCCTCTAATTGTTTTTTAAGATCCATTATTTCTTTTCTATATCTTTTCAGGAGAGCTTCATCACTAGACACCTCATTGACATAAGGAGTATTCTTCATATATTTAGCAGTGCTGGCAAACTGGGAAAAAATACAAGAGTGTTAAACGTTGACACCAAAAGATTAGTTTAATTAATATTTAGGTTTCTTGTAATTTTCTTTTGTAAAGAAACATCAGTAAAAGCTTCCCAGGTGGCTTACAGCTTCTGAACACACAGCATTCTACGTCCCTGTAACAATGTCCATAACTTACCTTTGCCACTAGTCTTCAGGAGGGTCAGAGAAATATCTTGAAGACAGATGCCAACAGAGAGCCTACACACCCTGGCTCACTGGAATCCATCTACTCCTCAAAGTCCAGGGCAAATGCTCCCTCTGCGCTGAAGCTTCACTTCCAGTCAAAAGCACCTCTCCTTCCTTTGAACTCTGTCCTACTTATTAGCCACTTAACTTTTAATCCAAGGAAATCACGCTGGAAGACAGGTCTTATCTTCACTATAAGACTATAAATTCTGTGAAGCCAGGAACGCTATCTCCTACCTTTGTTTCTCTGACAGAACCTTGATCCAGCGCTCAATAGCTACTTAAAGTGATGTTTCTTAGAGCATGAGTGTCAAAAGTAACTTTAACTGGGTACGTGAGGGTGCCCATTAAATAACACTGAACCCTTCATTGAGACAGCTATTCTACTGACAGTTCTCATTCTTCTTTTCTTTTGAAAACAGAAAATACAGGCCTTAGGCTCAGAGCAAAGGCAGGCAACAATTTGTTAGCAGGAACTTAAGAATTATTTTGTTATAAACACGCACACCCATTTTTTGGGTCACCTTCTGTTTGTTCCAAGTGATAACCAGTTTTTCATTTATGGGACTGATAGAAAGTTTCCTTTTATAATAAGTTAAATTTAAAAAGTGAGTTATTTAAGAAAAAATCAAGTCAATTTCAATAAAATATTGTTGGATGTGGCAAAAATTGGGGAGGCAGGATATGAATGATTGAAGTTTGGGAAGATTAAGGAATGCTATTTAGTAGACACACCAATTTTATTTTAACAGGTATGTTATGTCAATTACAAAAAATTACACCTAATTTTAGTAGCTAATTTTTCCTTCTGAAAGATGATTTCCCCCATATTGATTCGAGATAAAAATCAAACTCACCTGGAGAGTAGTCAGGGTTTCATCCAAAGACACTGGAGTAATTGTGCAGATAATGCGTGTTTTTGCATTTCCTCCCAAGGAATTCTGGAGAATTCGTGTTAATTTGCTATCTCGATAATTTATGAAACCACTTAGTGAGAGATGAGTTTGGGGAGAAAAAGAGTAAAACTTTTTATATAACAAAAGTGGTTTATTTTTAACGCAGAACCTTAAATTTGCTACAGTTTAAAAAATTCATTCTTTACTGGTTACTTGAGGCAGAGCAAAACTACTAACTAGAAAATATTTAAAATATAAAGTAAATTTAGTAGGTCACGGTCATACATATAAGAAGCAACGCATGCTCATAGAATCACAGAAGCTTTTGAACATACAGGGGTATCAGTACATTTATTTGAGTGTCACTGAAATATCATAATTTTCAACCTAATGAAAAACGTAAGCATTAATAGGTAAATGTACAATGGGACAAACTTACCCAACTTGTCCATCACTAAGTTTCTTGATCACTTGTCCCAAAATAAATAAGCTACGATTTATATTACAGCCTTCCTTGAGTCGCACACCTGCATTTATTAAATAAATAAGAAAACAAATTGGCCCCTGTACTAGATGATGAACTTATTTATCAGTAATTTATGGGAGAAATTAGAAATTGCAGGGTCAGATGCTACAGTCTGTGCTTCAAATTAGATCTGCGCCCACCTTTCCTCCCACTGCTGACAGGCGCCCTTCCCTTCCTCCCACCCATCACGTGAAGCAGAAAGGCTCTCACCCAAGAGAAACAGCTCGAAAAAGACGACTAAGAAAAGAATAAGAATGCAGGAAAGCCCATGTCTGCACCACGTCCTAAAAGAGCTCCTCGAACTCCTCAATTCAAATCTATTTTTCCAAACCTCCAATACAGGCAACTAATGACGTGCAACCAAGTTAGTTCCTAGAGGTTCACAACCAAAAGTCCTTATTTTTAAACTGTTAATATGCTCACATGTCTTAAACGGAAGTCTACTGAAAAAGGTTTCTCTCACTTTATTCTCCTTTCAACCAGTTCCTATCGCTCTAACCAAGAACTATTATTAGTTTATTCTTCTAGAGATTTTTAGAAATACAAGTTCATACGTATTAATTTTTCCCCTTTCTTCTTTACATAAATAGTAACATACTTTACACACTATTTTGCACTTTGCTTTTTTCACTTGGCAATATATCATCTATCTTATTGGTAAACATTGGTCTTTTTCACTCTTTTTTACAGCATAGAATTCCATTGTATGGATGTATCAGAATTTATTTACCTAGCACCCTGCTGAGGGACATGCAGGTGTTCAATCTGCCATGTACACAAAAAATACTGCAACAAATCCTTCTGAACAGCAGTTATTGCACAGGTGCGTTATTCAGCTATTGCTGGAATACTGCTGTTTAACAAGCCAGCTTAAAGCAACAGGCATTTATTTCTTGTTCACAGGTCTGAGGATCCACTGGTGTGGTGGGTACAGGCCACACTCAGCTGAGTGTCTCTATGTCAGGCTGCAGGAAACTAACACAGAGAGAGGCCTGACATCTTTATGGTTCTGAAACTTCCCATCTAAGTATGCGTTTTCATTTGTCTCAGTGTTTGGTTACCTCTTTCAGGTCTGTTTTAATGTTTTCCTTATTTTGGTCTTATACAATTTTTGTTGAGTTTCTTCCTAGGTATTATGCCTTTTAAGTCATTATTGCAAAGGGGGTCTTTTCGTACATTAAATATTCCAACCGGCTGTTGTGTTAGGAGGTGCTCATGTCTATAGATTAATTTTGTATCCTGCCACTTTTCTGAATTTCCTTACTGATTATGGTGTTCATGGGACTCTCAGGAGCTTTCCAACTATAAATCCTGTCAACGACAGAGTTTCATCTTTTTAACTAACGCTACAGCAGCACAAAGCAGATAATAAGCCAGATAAGGAAGCTGCTTTTTCTGTTAAAGACTTTTATCACAAAATTATCATCATTACTTTATTAGTCTCTAAAATGCATGGTGGCACTTTTACTCTGTTAAAGAACAGGAGGACTTTCAGACCAAAATATTTCATGAGTTTTCATTACCTTCAGCACCTGTTTGAGCAGCTCTTTCACTGCCTGCAAGATCAACCAAATTCTGCAGGAGATGAAAATAAACCTTTAGGAAGTGTAACTTGAAATAATAAAATCCAAAGTACTGGAAGAACATTTTTAACCCATGGTTTATCTGAACACCCCATCTGTTTCCTTGTTTCTCACCTCACTATTTAAGCCTTCCCTTGTCTGAGTCAAACTGAGCTCAACATCTTGTTCCTTCTTTATAATACCTCCTCCATAATGCTGCCAGAATAGGTTCACTTTCCTACACAAAGTTCGAAATCTTACCATGGTGAATACGATTCTTTATAATCCGGCACTTGTGTTGCTCTAGCCTCATTTCTGTCCATCAGTTACTCTTAACTCTGGCTGAACTACGGACTATGCCCTCCACACCATGAACAGCTACCCTTTGCCATTCCCTGTGTTTCGCTGATTCTGATGTTCTAGTCTGCCCCTACTCTTCCTTCACGACCAAAGGCAACTGCCACCTTCCCAGTGTAGCTTTGTCAACTTGATCCTTCCTTCCCTATACCGTGAATGAATTGACCTTTCAACGGTGTACCCAGAGGTCTTTATAGATATGACTGGTTATTATAGCACTTACTGTGTTGAGCTAGTTATTTGCGTCTCTGACCACACTGTAGCATCTTTAAAACCATGGGCCTCTCTTCCATTTCACAAATATTGTTGGAAAGAACTGACTGCCTGTCGTGCTGCAGGCAGCACGTTAGGTGCTAGGGATATGGCAGCGCAACAGGCAAATGAGGACCCTGCTCTCAGCTTATGTTCTGCACAGGGTGGGACTCGGGGAGGAGGAAGTTAGTGAGAGGAGAGAAAAAGACAAACAAATAAGAAACATAGCATGTTAAGCGTAATACAGACAATTTAAACAGAGTGTTAGAAGTGGGAAGAGGAAAGGACAGGACAGGCTCTTTGGGCAGGATGGCAGGGGAAGTCCCCCAATTCAGCTAAGATCTGGAAGGACGGAGAAGAGGGAGCCAGCCCTGCAAAGACCAAGGGAACCATACTCCAGATTAAAGAACAACCAGCACACCAGTCACAAAGCAGAAATGAGCTTGGTGTGTTCAAGAAATGGAAAGGGCAGTGTGGCAGAGTTGGTGAAGGAGAGATGGGACAAGATAGGGTACAGAAGTGGGTTTTTGGGATGCAATGGGAAGCCATTGGACGGCTTTGACAAGAGTGACATGCTTGACTGAACTTCCTCAAGGGTCACCTGGGCCCCTGGGGGGCAAACAGATTGGAGAGGGGCAAGACCGTAGCCAGGAGCCCAGTTAGGAGGCTGGGGCAGGAATGTGAATGGAGACAAGGCGGCCTGGACTAGGGAGGTTGCCATGGAGACAGTAAGTATGGAGGGATGTCTTCTTTACTCTTTTAATCTCAGAGCCCAGTCCTGGGCTCAGAACACTGTAAAGCCTCCGCAAATATTCTTAATGCATTAAAAGAAAGTCAAAGATTTAAATTATTTGTCTCTGTGGAGACCTCCAGTGATGAGCAGGTGATTACACACTTCTGCTTTGGAGTCCTGTCTCAGATACTTCTTTCTTTAAAACATTCAAAGAAGTCTCACCTTTCCTGTGTAGTATCTACCACAGATGGCCTAGATACATAATAAAGGGGTGAAGTGGTGGTGAAGGCAGCATGAACTTAGGTATAAAGATGGGAATAAGCATTAGTGTTCAAAGATACCAAGTGGCCCAACCTATCCTTAAGAGAGGAGCGCACATGGAGCAGAAGGACGTCAAGTTAGACTGGTTAAGAGTGGCCAGATCTTGTCCAAGGAAGTGACACGACACAAGCTTAGTGACATCAGAAATCTGCATAACAGACTGAAGAAGCAAAACCAGGTCATGGGGGCCAGGTCCAGGGGAATGATACAGTAATTCAAGAGATGAGGACTTGAGTATGACACCCATGGAATGCTAAAGGGTAGCATCAATAAAAAACGGGGATGACGGGACAAAAGAGAAGGCAGAAAAAGATGAGGTGAAACTGACTTGGGTTTCCAGCCTAGGTGACCAGGATAACACTGATAATACTGGAAAAAGGAATATTCACCATGGTAGGAAGAAATAACTTGGTTTTAGACACACTAAAATTTGAGATATCAGTGAGACACACCATTATAACAATCTTTAGGAAGATATGAATTAGAACTCAGAGCTCTAGACAAAATAAATATATGGCTGTCATCAAAAGACAAATGTGAACCAAATGTCAGAGGGCAACGGGGAAGTAAGAAAGGCCACAGAACACGCCTGAGTTTTTGTTAGAAAGGTAGGGAAAAGAAGCCACAGAAGGGAACAGAGACGGAGCAGAGCTAAGAGAACCTGGATATTATTCTCCCAGAAAGGCCAGGAGACACTCAGAGACTCCCTCCAAAGAGCCAGAAAATGACTCTGGGGAAGACTTCTTTCCAAGAAGATACTTAGAGTGAGCGGGAGGCTGGAGGGCTGGACTTGATGATATCTAAGGTCGCCAGATAATAGAACATCAAAGAACACAAGAAAAGTCACCAAATGGATCACTGAATATGTCAAGAGTATTAAAGCTACATTATTAAGAGAAAAGTTAAAAATTGCAGTGAAATATCACAGGCCAGGTTTGGAAAACAAAACAGAAGTTAGGTTTTGTGGGGTTTTTTATTGTTAAACTGAAGAAAGAATAGGCTATTATAATAGACATTATACTGTGTAGTAAAATAACTGGGGTGAACTAGAATTAGATACTTGAGTGATTTTTCAAAATCTCAAAGTGAATAAACATATTATAGATTTACTCGTTTTTTCCCTGAAGTTTTCAAATAAAATAATCTTTATTTTTTAAAGATTGGCATCTGAGCTAACATCTGTTACCAATCTTCCCCCCCACTTCTTCTTTTCCCCAAAGCCCCCCAGCACACAGTTGTATATTCTAGTTGTAGTAGGTCCTTCTGGCTGTGCTATGTGGGACACCACCTCAGCGTGGCCTGATGAGCGGTGCTGGGTCCGCACCCAGGATCCAAAGTGGCGAAACCCCAGGCCTCCAAAGCAGCATGAGAACTCAACCTCTTGGCCACGGGGCCAGCTCCCAAACAGAATAATCTTAAATCGTATCCCACATCAAGCTAAAGAATTTAGGTCCTGAAGACAGAGAATAAAGTAATAATGGTAAGGAATAGGAAGGAAGCACAAAAACAGAGAGAATTGATACAGCGCAGCAAGAAGGAAATGGGAGGTTTACTTATGTGGTAAGGAGTGTTTGCATAATGCTTATGTTCACTCATTCAACAAACAGGTATTGAATATAAACTACATACGATGTGTTGGGGCTATAAAGATGAATTAGACATTACTCTTCCCTTCAAGCGATTTACAGTCTAAAACATTGTGCTCATGGACGGGGTGGGTGGAGCAAAATGGCGGGGTGAGGTGACCTGGGACTCTCTCCCCTCCAAACTACAACAAAGGACTGAAAAAAAACTGAATTTCAGCTAATAAACCTAATGCCAGGAGATCAGAGACCTAGAGTATCAAAAAGACGGAGGACAGAGACCCTGCTGCTGGCCTCAGAGGAGCTGGAACAGGGTAGGAGAGAACTTCGCTCCCTCCCCTAGAGTCTGGGATCACTGCCACAGGTGAGGGAAGGAGTGGGGGAGGGGCCACGTGACCGGGGGATTGCCCAGGACTCCTGCCGCCGGTATAGTGGAAACCCGCTGATGGGGGAAAGCTTCCGTGTGTGGGGACCCTATAAACCCAGGGCCTCAGGAGACCAGAAAACAGAACTGATCCAAATCCAGATCGGCGAGCCAGAAAAACAGCCCCTCCCCCTGGCAAACAATGCTGGGTGCTGCCATCTTGTCCGAAGGCGGAGAGCTCAAAACACGCGGCTCTCAACCCCCATATAGTGGCAACAGGCTGTAACTGCAACTCAATTCTACCACCATGTGAAAAAACCGCTCCTCTACCATCCAGCAATTTATAAAAGCTCCAGACCAGAAGGAAAACAATAAAAACACAGAATTAAGTCCTGAGAACTTAGAAATAGGTAAACTAAGTGAAAATGAGTTCAGAGCAGCTATAATCAAAAAACCCAATGAGATAGAGAGAAAGATAGAGAAACAAGCCAACGAGTTCTGGAGTTACTTCACAAAAGAGATTGAAATTATAAAGAAGAATCAAACAGAATAACTAGAGATGAAAAACACAATGGACCAGATAAAACAGAATACGGACTCCCTGAATGCCTGTGTAGACACCAGAGAGGAGCAAATTAGCATAATTGAAGATATACAGGCCGAATGGCTCCAGACAGAGGAAGAAAGAGAACTAAGAGTTAAAAAAATGAGGAAAATCTCTGAGAGATAGCGGATTCAATGAGAAGAAAGAATTTATGGATAATAGGAATTCCCAAGAACGTGGAAAAGGAAAATGGAGCAGAAAGTGTTCTTAATGAAATTATAGAAGAGAACTACCCAAATCTAGGGATTGAGGGAGAAATGTGTGTAGAGGAAGCTTTCAGATCTCCTAGATTTGTCAATGTGAAAAGACCTACTGCAAGGCATATAGTAGTACAAATGGCAAAAATGAAAGACAAAGAAAGAATACTCAGGGCAGCAAGACAGAAGTAAATAACCTACAAAGGAACTCCTATCAGACTTTCAGCAGATTTCTCTGCAGAAAATTTACAAGCTAGGAGAGAATGGAGTGACATATTCAAAACTTTAAAAGATAAAAATCTTTAGCCAAGAATACTCTATCCAGCAAGAATATCCTTCAGATGTGAGGGAGAAATTAAATCTTTTCCAGACAAACAAAAGTTAAGGGAATTTGTAACCAAAAGTCCTCCACTACAAGAAATCCTCAAGAAGGCTCTCATACCTGAAAAAAGAAAAAAGGGAGAAAGGGGACACAATCCACAGAGTAGGGAGACAGATAAATAGAACCAGAATAGGATAGCAAATATTCACCTATAGCATTAGGACAAAGGTAAGGAAACTACCAAAGCAAAGTGGATCTTATCACTCTAACTACAAACTCATAACACGAGTTGGAATAAGAAATGAAAATAACGGGGCTGGCCCTATGGCCAAGTGGTTAAGTTCGCGCGCTCTGCTGCAGGCGGCCCAGTGTTTTGTTGGTTCAAATTCTGGGCGCAGACATGACACTACTCATCAAATCACGCTGAGGCAGCGTCCCACATGCCACAACTAGAAGGACCCACAACGAAGAATATACAACTATGTACTGGGGGGCTTTGGGGAGAAAAAGGAAAAAAATAAAATCTTAAAAAAAAAAGAAATGAAAATAATAATTTAGGAGGGGAAGAGCAAAGGGACTAAATTAGTCTAGGCCAAGTAAGTAAGAGACCACCAGAGAATAGACTATATTATACACGAGATTCAAAATACAAACTTCAGGGTAGACACTAAACTAAAAAACACAACAAAGCCACAAAACATAAATAAGGAAAAAGCTAAGAAACCCAGCATAAGAAAGTGCAGTATTAAATGGGTAGGCTAAAGCACACAGGAAGACAAACACAGGAAAACCAGATAACGAGCAACAGATTGACAGCATTAAGTCCACATGAATCAATAATCACTCTCAATGTAAATGGACTGAACTCTCCAATAAAAAGACACAGAGTGGCAAAATGAATTAAAGAACAAGATCCAACAATTTGTTGCCTCCAGGAAACACACCTCAGCCTCAAGGACAAACACAGGTTCAGAGTGAAAGGGTGGAGGACAATACTTCAAGCTAATAGCAAGCAAAAAAAAACCAGGTGTTGCAATTCCTATATCAGACAAAGCAGATTTCAAAATAAGACAGGTAAAGAGAGACACAGAGGGACAATATATAATGATCAAAGGGACACTTCATGAAGAAGAAATAACACTTATAAATATCTATGCACCCAACACAGGAGCACCAAGATTCATAAAGCAACTATTAACAGACCTAAAGGAAGATGTTAAAAACAACACAATAATAGTAGGGGACCTCAACACCCCACTCACATCAATGGACAGATCATCCAGACAGAAAATCAACAAGGAAATAGTGGAGCTAAATGAAAAAACAATTGGGCTTAATAGACATATATAGATCACTTCATCCTAAAACAGCAGAATACACATTCTTCTCAAGTGCAAATGGAATATTCTCAAGGATAGACCATATGTTGCCAAACAAGGCAAGCCTCTACAAATTTAAAAAAAATTGAAATAATAACAAGCATCTTCTCCGATCATAATGCTATAAGGCTAGAAATTAATTAGAAGAAAAAAGCTGAGAAAGGCACAAAGATGTGGAGCCTAAACAATACACTACTGAACAAGCAATGGATCGTTGAAGAAATTAAAGAAGAAAAAATACCTAGAAACAAATGAAAATGATAACATGCCATACAAACTCATATGGGATACAGCAAAAGCTGTGTTAAGAGGAAAATTCACTGCAATACAGGCACATCTTAACAAACAAGAAAAATCCCAAATAAGCAATCTTAAACTACACCTAACTGAACTAGAGAAAGAAGAACAAACAAAGCCCAAAGTCAGCAGAAGGAGAGAAATAATAAAAATCAGAGCAGAAATAAATACTATTGAAACAAAAAAGGCAGTAGAAAGGATCAACGAAACAAAGAGTTGGTTCTTTGAGAAGATAAATAAAATTGACAAACCCCTAGCCAGACTTACAAATAAAAAACGGGAGAAAGCTCAAATAAACAAAAGCAGAAATGAAAGAGGAGAAATAACAACAGACTCTGCAGAAATACAACGGATTATAAGAGAATACTATGAAAAACTCTATGCTAACAGAATGGATAACCTAGAGGAAATGGATAAATTCTTAGACTCCTACAATCTCCCAAAGCTCACTCAAGAAGAAGCAGACAATTTGAACAGACCAATCACAAGGCAAGAGATTGAAACAGCAATCAAAAACATCCCAAAGAATAAAACCCCAGGACCAGATGGCTTTCCTGGGGAATTCTACCAAACTTTCAGAGAGGATTTAATACCTATCCTTTTCAAGCTATTCCAAAAAATTAGGGAGGATGGAACACTTCCTAACACATTCTATGAGGCCAATATCACGCTGATACCAAAGCCTGACAAGGACACCACGAAAAAAGAGAACTGCAGGCCAATATCACTGATGAACATAGATGCAAAAATTCTAAACAAAATTTTGGCAACCCGAATTCAGCAATTCATCAAAAGGATCATACATCATGATCAGGTGGGATTCATACCAGGGACACAGGGATGGTTCAACATCCGCAAATCAATCAACGTGATACACCACATCAACAAACTGAGGAATAAAAACCACATGATCATCTCAATAGATGCAGAGAAGGCATTTGACAAGATCCAACAGCCATTTATGATAAAAACTCTGAACAAAATGGGCATAGAAGGGAACTATCTCAACATAATAAAGGCCATATATGACAAACC
Organism: Equus asinus; assembly: GCF_041296235.1. Lineage (NCBI taxonomy): Eukaryota > Metazoa > Chordata > Mammalia > Perissodactyla > Equidae > Equus > Equus asinus. The sequence goes on from NW_027225277.1 coordinate 236,461, forward strand.
CACAGCCAACATCATACTCAATGGGCAAAAACTGAGCACCATCCCCATGAAAACAGGACAAGACATGTATCATCACTTATTTAACACAGTACTGTACACACTTATTTAACACAGTACTGGAAGTCCTGGCCAGAGCAATCAGGCAAGACAAAGGAATAAAAGGAATCCAAATAGGGAGGGAAGAAGTGAAACTCTCGCTGTTTGCAGATGACATGATCTTATATATAGAAAACCCCAAAGAATCCATTGGAAAACTCTTAGAAGTAATCAACAACTACAGCAAAGTTGCAGGGTATAAAACCAATTTGCATAAATCAGTAGCATTTCCATATTCTAACAACGAACTAACAGAAAAAGAACTCAAGAACACAATACCATTCACAAAAGCAACAAAAAGAATAAAATACCTTAGGGTAAATTTAACTAAGGAAGTGAAGGACCTATATAATGAAAATTACAAGGCCTTTTTGAGAGAATTGGATGACGACATAAGGAGATGGAAAGACATTCCATGTACATGGATTGGAAGAATAAACATCGTTAGAATGTCCGTTCTACCTAAAGCAATCTACAGATTCAACACCATCCCAATCAGAATCCCAATGACATTCTTTACAGAATTAGAACAAAGAATCCTAAAATTTATATGGGGCAACAAAAGACCCCAAATTGCTCAAGCAATCCTGAGAAAAAAGAACAAAACGGGAGGCATTACAATCCCTGACTTCAAAACTTACCACAAAGCTACAGTAATCAAAACAGCATGGTACTGGTACAAAAACAGGTGCACAGATCAATGGAACAGAATTGAAAGCCCAGAAATAAAACCATACACCTATGGACAGCTTATCTTCGACAAAGGAGCAGAGTGCATACAATGGAGAAAAGAAAGTCTTTTCAACAAATGGTGCTGGGAAAACTGGAAAGCCATATGTAAAAGAATGAAAATTGACCATTCTTTTTCACCATTCACCAAAATAAACTCAAAATGGATCAAAGACCTAAAGGTGACACCTGAAACCAGAAGGCTTCTGGAAGAAAACGTAGGCAGTACGCTCTTTGACATCAGTATTAAAAGGATCTTTTCGGACACCATGTCTACTCAGAGAAGGGAAACAATAGAAAGAATAAACAAATGGGACTTCATTAGACTAAAGAGCTTCTTCAAGGCAAATGAAAACAGGATTGAAACAAAAAAACAACCCACTAACTGGGAAAAAATATTTGCAAGTCATATACCTGACAAAGGCTTAATATCCATAATATATAAAGAACTCTCACAACTCAACAACAAAAAAATCAAACAACCCGATCAAAAAATGGGCTGGAGACATGAACAGACATTTCTCCAAAGAAGATATACGGATGGCCAATAGGCACATGAAAAGATGCTCATCATCACTGATCATCAGGGAAATGCAAATCAAAGCTACACTAAGATATCACCTTACACCCATTAGAATGACAAAAATATCTAAATCTAATATTAACAAATGTTGGAGAAGTTGTGGAGAGAATGGAACCCTCATACACTGCTGGTGGGAATGCAAACTAGTGCAGCCACTATGGAAAACAGTATGGAGATTCCTCAAAAAATTAAAAATAGAACTACCATACGATCCAGCCATTCCACTACTGGATATCTATCCAAAGAGCTTGAAGTCAGCAATTCCAAAAGTCCTATGCACCCCAATGTTCACTGCAGCATTATTTACAATAGCCAAGATATGGAAGCAACCTAAGTGCCCATCAACAGATGAATGGATAAAGAAGATGTGGTATATATATATACAATGGAATACTACTCAGATGCAAAACAGAACAAAATCATCCCATTTGCAACAACATGGATGGACCTTGAGGGAATTATGTTAAGTGAAATAAGCCAGTTAGAGAAGGATAATCTCTGATTCACTCCACTCACATGAGGAATTTAAAAATGTAGACAAAGAGACCAGATTAGTGGCCACCAGGGGAAAGGTGGGGTGGGGGGTGGGCACAAAGGGTGAAGTGGTGCACCTACAACACGAATGACAAACAGTAATGTACAACTGAAATTTCACAAGATTGTAACCTATCATTAACTCAATAAAAAATAAATAAATAAATAAATAAATTCAACCCACCATTTGGGAGAAAAATTGCAATTAAGGGGGAACAAAAAGTCCCAGTATCTACGGACTGTTAAAATTAAATGATAAGAAAGACCACAATGGTTTCTCCTGTTGCAATAAATTCTTCAGATCTGTAGAATGCCGCAAACCCCCTCAATTCATTTTAATTTGCTTTCACTGACACGCATGTCCAACAGAACAGTAAGAAAAAAGAAAAAGAAAGAAAGAAACTACCTTGGGGGAAAAATAAAGTTTATTGGAAGAAACACTCCATTTGAAAACAAAAAGAAACTCTGGGTGAATCAGCATATGATCCAACACAACTTGGAGGATGCATGGGAAGGCCTGTGCTGTAAACCAAAGAGAGTGCCATCTACAGAATGCATACTTTGAATACATCGTCAACAGTGGCAACATTTCCATCGGTTAAATAAATGTAATTTTTTTTCATTAAAAAAATAAAAACCATAAAACATTGTGCTCATAATATAAAACGTATTTTTTTATTGTACTTAAGAACGAACTTGAATATGTGATTTATTTTTTAACCATCCCATCTAGGTTTCTGTTGATCTCACAAGTCTCAATTCTACTGGCTGAGACTAAGTTAAAAAAAAATCACCAAATTCCAAGATTACTTTAAGTTTTAAATGTAGATTGGAAAAAAAAACCCAAATCCTCTTTTGTTACTGGTTAGGAAAGGCCTCAACTCCTACAACCATTACATCTAAATTTTAGGAGATGGCAGCCATAACATAACAGGAAGAAAGACCCCCGAATTTTTCCTATATTTTAACTAGTTATCTCATGCTACCGATAAGAATAAACTACCAATTTATAGATGTTTTTCCCTATTTAGTTAACAGTTCTTATGAAACCAAACATCCAGCAGCTGAATTAAATTTTGCTTTGGCCCATAGAGTACATTAGCAGGGTTTACCAATACTCACCAAATGGGACACCTTGACAGATCCTTCACAATTAGAGGGTTCACCTTTCTCTCTACTTTCCAAAATCTAGACAGAAAAGGCAACTTGTAGAAAAATTAGTGTCTTCTTAATTGGAAAGACCAAGTAGAGAGAGAATTACCCACCATCCTAAAAATGGTATGAGAACGACTGCTCCTTTGATTCATCTTTGTGATTCCATAGTGTCTGTTCTCTGTAAAAATGAGTCATATTTCAGCGGCATATATTAAAATCCAAAGAAAAACATTAACTTTTACTGTAGCTTAAAAGTGAAAAGTGTGATTTGAAGCCTAAATACATTCAAGTGAATAGTTTTTACTATTCTACAAGTGTTTTGAGGAAATACAGCATAAAGTCTTACTTTCTCCCTTTGTGATCCACTTCAAAGCCATTTCTGGTGTATAAACAACTTCTTCTGTGAGATCAGCCACATATACATTCCTCTGAAACAAGGTTAATGATGGGAAGAGTAGAGAAATAGAAGTCACTTAAAAGTGTGCATCTCAAGAGAAGGTGCAAACTATTACAGAATTAATTTGTAGAAGTTAAAAGTAGAAAATGGAGAATATTACTCTGTATAAAAATAAGAAGTAAATCTATGATATTTACAATTTATATCCTATACCAAAGCACACCAAATTCTAACCTGATACTTCCATCTTGTTCTTTTGAGGCCCTTACACAAAAATATTACAACTGTCAACATTTCAAAATGATACACATCACTTAAAAGATGATCTCATAAACATTTAAGAAAGAAAACAAAAAACAAATCACAGAAACAGGAGACATTTTAAAAAATAATGGAAAGTAAAGGTTAATGTTCATGAACTATAATCCCAATAAGTAACTGTATTGTTTGAGCCACTGTTACTCACATTGAAGTCTTCCCGAATTATCAAAGGCTTCATTTTTTGAGTGTCACAGAGTAAGTCTGTAATGGTTTCATTGTATATCTCCATGTAGGACACACGTAAGAGAAATTCCCTATCAGGAAACTAGGGGAAAACATATGTAAAAACATCAGAGATCACCCAGTTATGAAAACCTAATACTGAATGTTGATGTGCTCATAATAAACATTAAAATATTCTTTGAGAAGTTATCTTTGTAAAACAAACAAAAAAAATCCTATGGTTCTATATTGACAAAAGTAAACACAAAAATATAAAAGCATTGGGGCTGGCCCCGTGGCTGAGTGGTTAAGTTCGCGTGCTCCGCTGCAGGCGGCCCAGTGTTTCGTTAGTTCGAATCCTGGGCGCGGACATGGCACTGCTCATCAGACCACGCTGAGGCAGCATCCCACATGCCACAACTAGAAGAACCCACAACGAAGAATACACAACTATGTACCGGGGGGCTTTGGGGAGAAAAAGGAAAAAATAAAATCTTTAAAAAAAAAAAAGAAATATAAAAGCATTGTTTCAGAAATAATGAAAAGTATGGCATCATAAAATTCGAAGAAGAGGGTGCCCAGTCCAACTCTCTAAGCTTAAAATAAAACCCTACAAACAGATGTTCAAATAAGAACATTAAAAATCATTAAAACAGTAAGGAAAAAACAAATTGAAAACCCGCCTTAACTGATTAGGTTGCCTATCCTGGTCTTCTCACCACATCTACCCTCTCCTGCTCCTGAACGATCACGGACAGCTCCTCAAAGGCAGGGTTAAGATTTCTTGTTCCTCAATGCCTGCTTTGTGACAGGAGCAGCACTGCTTCAGGATTCAAGGGAAAGAATGAAAGGACTCTAAGCTCTAAAGCAAGGCTGTGGGGAAAGCAAATGTACGCTATGCCTTTCTTCCTTCCCCGTGGATAATCGAAAGAGAACTGTAAACCTGCTTCCTTCCACCATGACAAGAGGTGACTGCTTTTACCCGTATGTACCGGAAATTTGGCTATTTACCTTCTTAATTTTTTGGAAAATGTCATGAATTGCCCTGGGTATTACTCCCAAATAATCTTTTGAACCCATCATGGTATATGTTTTTCCTGAAGCAGTCTGCCCATAGGCAAATACAGTACCTGGGGACACAAAAACACACACACACAAAGATTGAAAAAGCATCGAGAGTATGTAAAACTATCAATACTGTTGAACACACACCCAAGACTAAATAAAACGTTTCTGCAGTGGATACAAACCATTGTAGCCTTGTATGGCAGAATCTATGATTGGTACTGCGATTTCCTCATACACATTTTTAGTAGATTCATCACTGTCAAAGACACGATCTAAAAAAAAAACCACACAAGTTAAACTAAACAAATCAACTGTGTTTTCACTTTGAATTAGTAGCTGCCCAAAGAAATAAAATTGTCAGGATATGGTATGATAAAATATTTAACTCACAATATTTTCTTCAACTTATTGGTCCTCTGAAAATACACTTCTCTATAAAGTAAAATGTGCTGGTTCTCACACAAAAAAACACAAGTCAGCTATCTTATGTGCTTTCAAGAGGCAGTGAGGCATAGTGGCTGAACCTGGGGATCTGGAATCAGACTGCCTGCAAATCCTGGTTCTGTCACTTACAAGCTATGTGACCTCGGGCAACGTGGATGATGTCTCTGTGCCTCACTTCCCTAACCTGTAAAGTGAATATATATTATCTTCCTTAGAGAATTACTGTGAACATATGGTTAATACTTAGGAAATGCAAACTATTACTATTCTTTGAGAAATTTTAGTGTTTATAACATATCTAGCAAGAAGGCCTGGCTCAAACTAAACCAAGAAACACAGACAATTGGAAGAAAAGCACCGAGCCAAGCTGAAGTGTTACAGAGAACAGCTGGTTGGCTGGCTGCTGAGGGCTGGGGTTAGGTAGCACTTGCCATGATGAATCCACCAGTCCAGGATGTGGTCTCTCCTTTGTTGGTGCATCAAAAATGGACCACTCTCTCAGTGATGGGCTCACATTAGAAAGCCCCCAAGAAATGGATTTGTCAGTCAGGAGGGAAATGTATCAACTGTCTTGAGAAATTCAGTGCTCACACGGCTTGCACCATGACCAACATCTGCACTTGCAGGTAGAACCCTATGGGAAACCAAAGTGCCATCTGAATGCTGCCAGGGGTCAGGAGTTCAGGGCAAGGAGAGATGGCAGGATGATTCAAATCTTAATACCAGCTGCTTCAGACAGGTAGGTGAGTCCAAACCCCTTGTGAGCATACACAGCTACTGAGAACCTGCAGCACTTGAGTCAGAATGCCTGTGTATCCCTTGTTCTTGGTTTTATCATCTCTGGAACATACTGTTCTACCTTTTAAAAATTTATGTTGATACTATCAAATAGTCCTTTACCAGGAATCATTTTCTATTCTATACATCTTTACTCTAAAGGCTTAGATATTGGCTTTCTAGCATAACACTAAGTCAACAACCTAATCACTCTCACTCCTAAGGTTGTTGAGGGGACCTTACTGTGCTTTGTGGTGCCTACGTGGCAGCATGGCAGTGTGGCTGGAACACAGATCTGACTCCTCCATTTGCTGGCTGTGTGATTTGCGTTTCAGTTCCTCATTAAAATGGGAAGGTACCTATCACATGGGCTTGTTAGGAGGATTAAATGAGTTAATATATATGAGGTGCTTAGAACAGTGTCCGGCACATGGTCAGCACTATACAGAATGTGCTAAATCAATACACAAATCAGCCTGGCCAACCTTGAGGGCCTCCAAGTCCTTTTGCCCTAGCTAGCTCTCGCTCATCCTACAGGTGCCAGGTACCTAAGCTAGTTAGATCCCCTGCTAGAAACTCCCACAAAGCCATGTCATCATAAGTGTAATTAGTAGTCTAAAGTCTTTCTTCCCACCATATGACAAGCTCCACAAAAGGGGCAGTAGGTACCCACTGTATTCTAGCCAAGAAGGAATATCTTCACTATTTATTCTTTAAAGAGTTTTCTTGAAAATAATTGTGGAAAGAATATACCTAACTGAAAGATCTTAAAGATGACTTGACATTAAGCAACATATTTTGGGCTTACGGAGTCTTAGGCCACAAATACACTAATGAATAAGAGGAAAAATGTTAGTTTCAGTCATAAGGCATTATGACTATAACTGTGTTTTAAACATCAATTCATTATCTTACTTATCATAAAGGATGGATGAGCAATTTTTCAAATCTTCCACTGAAGCAGTTTACAGACGGCTTAGTCTTATCTTTAATGTCAAATCCAGTATTCTGGATAAGCCTTTTGTACTCTTAAAAGGAAAAGGATAATATGTTTACTTTTGATGCTATTATAAGCTTACCAAAATTGAAGGATTTACTTCCATCAACTTGATAAATAGCATTATTGTCAGTTTTCCAGTAAACTTGCGTATCTTCTCCAAGAGCTTCTTCTCTAAAAGAATAAAAACAGTGCATTTTATAACTAGTTTTGAAGTCTGTTATATGAAAGATAATTTAAAAGATTTCGTCTTCTGAAGAATATTTTAAAGGATGGTAATGACCTATACTATAATTGGGAGAAATGTGGAAAGTCCACCTTTAAGGGGTCACCACTTTTCAATGGGGCTTCCCTGACCTCCTGCCCTCTCACCGGAGCGTCCCTGGGAAGGTCTTCACGCCCTTCCCCCACCCAGCACTGTATGCTGAAAAGATACATTCAAACGCAACTCCGATTATCCTTCTTGCTTAACATCTTTCAAAACCATCCGAAATCCTCAACACACGGCACGTGAGACTTCGATCATGTTTATTTCTCTCTTCAACCTTTGCTTCCTCTGACTTCCTATATACACCCTAACTCAAGACAAATCAACTATCTGAAGGTTCCCCCAAGAGAAGAGATTTAATCCCTCTGTGCCTGGAATACCCCGACTTCCGTTTCCATCAAGTAACGTAACTATTCTTTCTCCCTGAAAAGTGTCAGGACTTTCCTGACACCAGCCCTGTCCGTCTCCCACGCCGTCATCTCGCTGTGGGGCTAATGACCCCTCCGGCACACTCCCCACCTGCCCGTCACAGCACCTGTCACAGTGTCGTGATGGTTTTGTTCCGGAGCTGTCTTCTAACGCATTAGATAATGAGCTCCTAGACAAGAGGGAAGTCCTCGTCTTGATATTCCCCTTTATTTAACACAGTAACATTTAACACATATTTCTCAAATGCAAAAATGTGTTAGTATTCTGAGGGAGGGGCAGAGACTAGAGAAGCAAACAGACATCATTTCTTGCCCTTCCTGCTCTCTCTATAGGGTTCATGACCTCTGTGTCTCCTCCTCTAGAATGTAAGATCCACGGGGCAACGACGGTAGTGTCTACACTGTACCAAAAGGAAAGAATTCCAAATGGGCGAATATCAGGCTCGCAGCGTCCTGAACGCTGAGCCAGCCGCCGCCGGAGCGAAGCCTGGGCGCAGCGAGCAGCCTGGGCCTCGCGCCCCGGGACACCGGGCGGCCGGGCCAGCGGCCAGCGCGCAGGGAGCCGGCTGCGCAGCGTCGAGAGAAGCCCCGGCCGGCCCGTCTCTCGCCCGGGCCGGGACCGCGCACCAAGGGCGAGCGGCCGAGCTGCCGACGGCCTACCTGCTGTTGAGCGGCCTCAGGCGCACGCACACGGCCACCGCCGCCTCCTCCGCCATCCCGCCGAGCGCCGGCCGGCTCGACGCCCGCACCGCCTTAAAGGTCAAAATTTCCGCGACGCCGCGTCTGATTGGGCGGCGGCCCCGTGGCGTCACGCGTCGTCCCCTGCGTCCCCGGACACTCGCCGCGGGGGAGGCGCGTTTCCAGCGTCTGGAGCAGAGGCGGCCACGGGGCGCGGAGGGCGGCTGTCCTGGCGGCAGTGGAGACGACGGCCGTCTGCTGGAAGCCTCTGGAGGGCGGGCAGCCGGTACGAACGCCGTCCGTCGCCCATCCTTGAAGACTTCGCAATCGGTGGGAAAACACGGCAGAGAAATTTTTTTCCACAATCAAAAGAGAATTACCACCTTTAAACAGTCATACTTTTTCCTGTTTTAATCTAAAAACCCTTAAAACGACAAGAGTTGAAAGTTACTACCCAGCCCAGAAACAAAAGAATCTTGTGCTCCTTAGAAACTGTGAGTTTTAGGTTTTTCCTCTTTCTTTTTGTTTGAACTCCTGTTCCCATTGGCTGTAAGTTCCTAAAAGGTTGACTTAGGAAAAGAATTATTGAAGAATGGAAAAACTCACTTAGTAATGAGCTCAAACTTTTTTTAGCGAAAGTGGAAAAGTGATTCTGAATTCTTTCCCAGAAATAGTGCTTGGTTTTCCTTTGTTTTAAATATGTATCCCAGTAAAGTATTAACATTTTCTTTAGGCAATTTCATTTCCTTTCAGTCCTTTTCTTAGTTGATTTAAGAAGCATCAAGAATTATCTCCTTTCTCTCACCAAAAACATGACCTGCAGTTGCTAATAATTGTTCGTTGTTTAGGAGTAGAAAACACTATTGATTTAATAAAACTATTTTGGAAGGTAATTCGGCAATATCAAAAATTGGAAGGCGCATGTACCCTTTATGCGAGCAATTCTGCTTTTAAGAATGTATACATATATTTGAATGACTGTGCAAGGACATGTATATCAGGCTATCAGTTGCGGCATTGTTGACAGTAGCAAATGACTGAAAACACATTAAATGCCAATAAATATGTTAAGTGGTTGACATTGTCAAGGAAAATAATCCATAATCAATCTATAAATGAAAATTTGGGTGAGTTTATTCTGAGCTTAAATCTGAGGATTATAACCCAGGGCCTTTCTTCCCAAAGGAAGAAAGGGCACCAAAGAAGTGGGGTGCACAGAGTGGTTATATACCCCCAGAGAGGATGTTTCACATAGGATTGAAATGTCCCTTTTACCGTAGTCGCGAGACTGCTCTGTCCGCACAGCGATTGATGGAAACAGCAGGTAGGTCTTCTGTCTCAGTGAACGCAGCAGGGTGGCAGTCTGTTGTCTCCAGCTGAGTGGTAACAGGTGAGCTGGGTGGTCAAAGGTGAGTGCAGCAATCAGTTCCTAGCCTAAGGAAAGATGCTTATCCCTAAGGAAATGCCAATGTGGGGGGAAGTTGCACCTTTATCTCGAGGGCCTTTGTTCTTGCCACAGGAAATGTCTAAGCAGATATGCAATGCGTGCTCAACAGCCACAGTCAGGCCCTTTTGGAAAAAACAAGGTCAGGCCGAATTAGGTTTATACCAAATGGCTTGCTCATATACTCCAATATATCCTATTGCTTGCCATTTTTATTTGTCAAACACAAGCTGGGAATGTAGTCTCGCTTTCTGGTTGGAAAGAGGAGAGTGGATTTTGGTGGACTGCCATCAGCCTCTGCAACACTCTGACTACCTTAGATTTTCTCTGTAACCTAGGTTGCTTTTCCCTTCCTCTCATACATCTGTATTCTATTTGACACTCATCCATACTCAATTTTAGCAAGTTTCTTTTTTTATGAAGATGTCATAGACTTATTGAAGCTGAAAGGAACCTTAGAAATATTCTCATACAATTTTCTCATTTTGTGGATGGGACAATGGTGAATTACAAGATAAATGATTTTCTAGTGTGGCATAGCTTATAAATGGTGGAGTTGGACTGACCCAAGCCAGTACAGTTTCCATCTGCCACTGAACTCCTGTGTAACCATGACTAAAAGGAAAGGGACACTATGTCTGTAATCATTGCAGATAATTGTTGCAAGATTAAAGACTTGTGCTTTTGAAATTAAACACTGTTTATCTATTAAACAAAAATTACTCCTGTTGAAGGGGATGGAATGATATAAATATACATTGCAATTAATTTTATATGAAATTCATAAAGTAAGTGAGCACAGGTAAGTATTTCAAATTCATGTATATTTGTAATACCAGGAGCTCTCTGACCCCTAAAATTTGCACCATAATCAAGAACTGCCAAACACTATGTGAGGCCATGCCTCCCTCTGGAAGGACCACGGTGCCCTCTGCAGCTTTAGCAGAAATGAATACAGTTTGGGGGAAAAAATAATGAGAACACCAACATGCAAGTATGTGCAATTAACATGCCTCAGAAATTCACTTTACCTTCTTGAATTGAATGAAGATATTTATGTAAAGATCATATTTTAAGCAAAGTATACTACAGCCTGTATAGCAGGTACCTATTTATATAAAAAGATATGCAATACAGAAAAAGATACATATAGGTCCATATCTACAGATTAATTTGAGGGTAACACTCTAGGAAATGGCACAGTTGCCTTTGGCGAGACAAACTGGCACTCAGGGATCAGATGTGGGAATATTTACTTTTCACTGTGCTTCTTGTACTACTTAAATTTTTTATCATATGCATGTATTAATCTTTCAGGCAAGAAAAAAGTTAATCAACAAAAATTTTAATTACCACTTAGAGCAATAGCTTGCATCCAAATTTCAAGCCTCCCTCTCCAGAAGTTCCATAACTGAAGTTCTTTAATCTGTTCAAAACAAGACAACAGGCCCAAAATGGAGTCACTTATACTAAGCCCCACGTCATCAAACCAAGACTTAACTTAATTACAGGTTCAGCTTTCCCAGAGAAGGAACTTTACACCAGTCAACCAGGAATCACCCCACCAGCACTAGTTAGGTAATCTGCCTGATAGGCCCCTTCCATCCTCTAAAGGAAAGTGACTTTTCAATAACTAATTTGCTTGCCTAGTATAACTTCCTTGTCCCCACTCCCTTCAGCCTATAAAGGTTTTTCATCTTGTACAGCCCCTCGGGGCTCCTTTCTATGTGCTACATTGGATGCTGCCCAATTCAAATTGATTTTTGCTCAAATAAACTCTTAAAATTTTTAAGTATCCCTAAGTTTGTCTTTTAACAGTTCTGTACCTGTTGACAGTCCTGGTGTTAAATGAGGGAACTGAGGGAGACCCTGAAGGTGCCTGCCCCCGAGAAATGAGCAACCAGGTGGGTGTGTGTGGAGCCCCTTGAGCTCACTGCTTTCTCGCTGCCTCTGGAGGTGGTTATTAAGTCCTTCTGGGATCCTAGCTCTGCAGCTCTTGCATTATGAGTTTTCAAACTTTATTTGAACATTTCTTTTTCCAGACTGGGTCTGGAAACTGACGGGAGTCAGATTGGGTCCGACTTACAAGCTGGGCGGTACAGGGGCGGGGGAGGGGGTGGCTGGCCCTGTTGTCCAGTGGTTGGGTTCACGCCTCCGCTTTGGCAGCCCAGGGTTTCTCGGTTCTGATCCTGGGCACGGCGGTGGCACTGCTGGTAGGGCCATGCTGAGGTGGCGTCCCACATGCCACAGCTGGAGGGACCTGCAGCTGAAGGTATACAAGTATGTACCGGGGGGCTTTGGGAAGAAAAAGGGAAAATAAAATCTAAAAAAAAAAAAAACCTGGGCTGGGTCTGGGTCTGGACTGGACGTGACTTAAGCTGGACTGGGTCCAGCGTGAGGCCTTGAGTGGATAAAATTTTCTTTCAAGGATGGGCAAGTAAGTTAACCTTGCCAAAGACAGTCTTGAATTATAGTGGCCATGGTGGAGAACTTTTAACCTAGCTAAGATTATCCATTTAGAAGATGCCCTGGTGAAAAAGGGGTCTCAGACAAACACAAAACACGAAGAGGGAAAATTATTTTTCCTCCTCTACTGTGTCTGGTACCAGGATGAGGCCTGCTGGGACACCCCACTCGCTCCAGAGCCTGCAGACAGGATCCAGGAAAACTGGTAGAAGCTGCCAAAGGGTGAGAATTCTTACCAAAGTCACCCTCCAGATCTCTATCTGTGGTGCCTGGTTGAGAGAGGAAGGTAAAATTTCACATTATTCCTTCTATTCCAAACTCAGATTGGCAGGACAAAACATTTGTAAGAATTAGATCTTGACTGAAAGTATGAATCTGCTTTCAGGTACCCATTGGTTGTTGATCCTTTCCCTCCCAGGGATAACTATTGCCTTATTGTTTGTCTCCTTTAGTGGCCAGAGAAATTGGCCTGGCAATCATCGGGTTGTGGACCCCTACAATAAGGCAAGACAGAAATGTAGGTTGCACTCCATCTGCAGCTAGATATGGCTGGATAGAAATATGGGTTGCACCCCATCTGCAGCTAGATATGGCTGGACAGAAATGTGGGTTGCACCCCATCTGCAGCTGGACATGGCTGGACAGAAATGTGGGTTGCACTCCACTTGCAGCTGGGATTCTACCCACTGTTGCCAGCTCTCAGGGGAATTATTTCTTTCTTGCTTTGATTATCTTGGAGAGTGGCTCTGGATCCTGAGAAGGTAGTATCTTTTTTTCCTCTTTGAGGACACCTCTTGTGTCCATGGAGTTGTTCAGTACTGCCAGGAATATTTACTATTTGCCCTGGCTGAAATCTGACAAGATATTCAAAAGGATTTTTTTAAGTATCTCTATGGTCAAAAGTTGGCCCAATAAGAAGCTGATATTTAGAGCCTGATAGAAAACAATTTTTTTAGGCCTTCTCCCCTAAGCTAGAATGAAACTATATACCCAGAGGGAAAGAAGAACATTCTGAAATCTTTGTGGAAGAATTTACTAAAATATTCCAAAGACACACAGCTCTAACTCTAGAACATAGGGATCTTTTGTTTTCCATCTTAGTTGATGATCTTCTCCCTGATATAAAGAAGCAAACTGAGGATAATGTGCTTGGTAGATGGGGTCCCTCCTTGATATTAATCTGGTTGCAATCCCATTCTCTGAGAAATTAAAAACAACCATACTTGTCTTACAAATTGAGTCTTTACAAGAACAGAAATGTGGATCTAGAAACAATTCAAAGCCCATCTCTCTTTTTTACCAATCCAAAACTCCGATATTCATCTCAGAAGGCTTGCAGATATTCTAAAGGATCTGGGCTTCAGAAACAAAAGTCCTTCTAAGTGGAACTTGTATTCTTTCTCTGTGCCTTTTGAAATGTAAATATTCTACCTGGTCTTCTCTAGGAACCAAGGTCATTCATATCAGAAGAAAGAAAAAGAAAAGGCAATTTTGAAAACTAGGCTTATTGAAAATCTCTTCCACAAATAATAGTAAAAAGCTTTAGCCATCTGAGCAGTTAATTTACTCCCTCTGCCAGAAACACAACTTGGATGAAACTGATTTTTTTATAAACTAGTGAGTCTTGCATTACCATACCTGTCTCTCAGCTAAAATTTTAAAATAAAAGCTAGGAGATCTTTGTTTGATCTGTTTGCGTGTTTATGTTTGTCTATGTATGTATGTTATAAATCTGTATTTTTTTCTACCTCCAGATGGTATTAATGAGGGTTTTAGGCTGGTTAATTTTAAAACTGAAGATGAGAAGCAGGCTCCGAGGAGCAGGAGTGGAGTTTGCTTGCCCTTTGTTGGGAAACATTTACATTTGTAAGGGAAACCTCCATCTGTAAAGATGCCTCCTCTCTGTGTCAGGAAGAAGGCAGGATGGCCTTATCTCTGGGAACTCTTAATGGGGAAGGCAAGGACTTAAGTTGGTTACTGTTTGGCAACCTCATGTAACTGATTTAGGGTGGTGGCTTCTGGCCTTTACTGAATCCGATTTGATTCTTATCTAAAAGTTGTGGGACCACCCAATGGCCAGACCCCACCTGCACTGATAACATTTTAACTTTTTTACATGTTCTTTCCTTTGTCTTGTAAAGAGATGGCTCACATACCTATGCCTTAAATTTAGCCTTACTCTCCACCCATGTTTGTAGCAGAAGTGGCAGCAGCAGCTCCTCTTGCCCATGGGTCCTGTCCCCACACAGCAGCTCTGACTGCCCATGGATCCTGTCCCCATGCTATTCCACACTATTCTCTAAATAAAAGAACACTACTGCCAGACCTTGAGAATCCAAGAAATCTTTCTTTCGACTCCTCGGCTCACCAACCCCGCATCGGTATTGCCAAAATTAATTTGTAAAGAGCTCTATTTAGTTGGCTTAAAGGCAAACAAGAGTTTATATAAATCAAGTGTACTCTCAAAAATATAGAAACTAACCCAAATGTTTTTCAATTTCATGTGATCTAGAATAATCTTCAGTAAATAAAAGCTAGTTTAAGTTTTTTGGTTTAATTAAAACAGGCATTTCTTGAGAGTTATCAGCATTAAATATAAAACTTTTATTCTACCTAGGTTTAGCAAAAGTCAAATAAGCTCATGTGCTCTCTGTTACAGAATTTGTCAGCAAGAAAGATAACTTAAGATGATGATTAGCTGTGTAATATCTTGTGAAGTTTTAATGACTAATCTAAGCATAATTTTTAGGAAGCAAATGAATTAAATAAATGTAATAAGATAAAAGTTTATAAGTGAACTTTTCAACAATAATTATTCTTTATAGTATATCTATTTAAAAATAGTTTCCAAAATCTTTTTTGGTAACTTGAAACCTTAAAGTTATACTGAAATATGTTAAATAATGGGTATTAATTGAACGTCTAGATCATTTCCAAATGAAATAAAATACTGAAACATTAATTACTGAACATAGGTTTATCCACTTTTGGCTTCCTTTTACAAAGTAACTAAAGATATTGTGGTCTATTAGCAAGGAATGTGTCACAATGTTTTGTGCCACATTGAAAAATTCATTGTGAGGAAGATAAACTTCCAGAAATTATGAAATGTGTTTACAAATTTGCCGACTCACAGAATGCTTGTGTAATAGTCCACAATTGCTTACTTCTAAGTTATCACTAGGAATAAAGGATTCTAAGGGCCAAGAATTCTAATAAATACATTTAATTAAAACTATTTAGAAATAACAAGAGTGGAAGAAAACAATGCATATGAAAAGTAGGTAAGGAAAGCAAAATGACTGATTGTTCCAGAACGAGAAAGAGGAAACAGCATAGGATAAAATCTGAATGGATATCAAAAGCTATAGGTTTGTAGAAAAAGGAATCTTGGGAAAGAAATTTTATGTGTTCAGCATGGATTTATTTAAGTTTTTTAACAATGAATTTTAATATCAAAAGTGCACTGGTGCAAAACTAGAATTTGGTTTCACTCTGTTAAGAGAACAAAGTTTTCTTAGACTATGGTCTGCCCTTGATAAGAGGTTGTGAAAGTTTTTGTTTTTTGGGTTTTTTTTGTTTGTTTGTTTTACCTTTTGGTTAAATCTAACTGGAAAGCTTGAAAGCAAAGATTTTGTGTCTTACCAAAATGATTTACTGTGCTTCACATTGTCTTTATTAGGTTTTTGATTACTTAAGAAAACCCAATCTTCTCAATATTAAAAAAGCTAAGTTTTGTTTACAACTATGTAACCTTCTGTATTAGACTTTAAATTTTTCTATTGTCACTTTGGTGAAATGGATAATGAAGTGTTATTTCATAATGGTTTGTGATCCCAAGTCAATGGTTCAAACTTTTAGATGTTTTGACAACTTCCCCAAATCAGACTCTAAGTGGAATCTTTTTGAATGCAACATAACTTTGAA
Source organism: Equus asinus (assembly GCF_041296235.1). NCBI lineage: Eukaryota > Metazoa > Chordata > Mammalia > Perissodactyla > Equidae > Equus > Equus asinus. The sequence goes on from NW_027225277.1 coordinate 252,935, forward strand.
ATTTCTCAGATGGCCCCTGGAAAAATCTCAAAAGATTTGTCTTTCACTTTGTAAAAGAGAGATATTAAACTAATAGGCTTATTTGGTATGTTAAATTACAGCAGAAGAGGGGCTGGCCCCATGGCCGAGTGGTTAAGTTCGCGCACTCTGCTGCAGGCAGCCCAGTGTTTCGTTGGTTCGAATCCTGGGCGCGGACATGGCACTGCTCATCAGACCACGCTGAGGCAGTGTCCCACATGCCACAACTAGAAGAACCCACAACGAAGAATATACAACTATGTACCGGGGGGCTTTGGGGAGAAAAAGGAAATAATAAAATCTTTAAAAAAAAAAAATTACAGCAGAAGCATTGTCAAATAACAGATGATAAACACTCTTAGATTATATTCGTATGACACATGTTATTAATATGTGTTCTAGAAGCCATATGAAATTCCTAAAAATCTGATATGTCCTGGTATAATGTTATCAGTTGTAATTCCACTAATTGTCTTAAAATGTCGTAGGTCACAGACATAACAAAATTTCCTTGTCAATTCCATTATAATGAACTCTGATCAGATCTTTAACCATGGGGATTTTTAAGTCTTTTGTCATTTCCAAACAGATATTATTTTACTCTAATGCTTTTGCAAAAGGAAGATTCATGGAAAGGACCCTACCAAGTACTCTTGGACCATGACTCTGCTGCCAAATTACAAAGTGTCAAAACTTGGGTGCACATTTCACAACCGAAGAAAGCTCCACCTGACATCTGGTCCTGTGCAAATGCTGGAGACATCGAAATCAAACTAAGTAGGAAGAGCAGTGGCCAACATCGAGGTAGATGCTTCCTCCCAAGATGTCAGATCGAGAACGTCTCTTTCCAGTCCTCCTCCCCTCTCTGACCTTCCTTTTCCTAATTTTTACACCATGAATGTCTTTATTTTTGTTGTTGCGGTTGTTCACATTTTGTCTTGCTCTGGCCTGGAAAAATAATATCATTGTTCACACATCTCAGGCCACTGCAGAGGAGGGTACTCCCACCTCAACATGGCTGTTGGATTTGCCACAGTGGTGTTGACCCTGCCCTCACAAACTTCTCCCTGATTTCCAATGCCTCCATTTCTCGGGACAATCTGACTCCTTTCTCTATCATGCCAGACTCTCCAAACCTGGGGGTCCATTTCCCCGCTTCTGGTTAACAGCTCCAAACCCAGGGGACCTTGCTTCTAGGCTCTGTACAAAGAAAGGGACACAAGATAAAGGCAACCAGAATAAAACCACCCATGCAGTCTACAGTCCCTTAAGTTTTACTCACCTCCATGGCTGTCAACTTTCCAGTCCTGAGCCACAGACAAAAATTGGAATTGCCAGGAGGCATCCATGATTTAAAAAGTTCACTTCCTTCAGCAGATCTCTACTCCCCTGGCTAGGAGTAAGTGCAAATGAGGCTATGTTCAGGAAGCTCTCCTTAACTCTTGAAGATATTGCAATCCAGTCTAAATTAGATGATGCTTGATTCAAATCAATTTTTGCACAAATAAACTAAAAAATGTTAATGTGCCTCAGTTTATCTTTTAACAAATATCTTTGCCTTCCCTGACCACTCAATTTAAATTAAAGTATAGCTTCCTGAACTCTGTATTATCTCATTAGATACAGCATAGTATCTTCGCAATTTAGCTATGAAAAATTTGTCTATATTAGCCCACAGCTGATTAACCAAAACAAAACAAACGACACAGAAACAAACTCTTAGAAGCAGACAACAGATTAGTGATTATCAGAGGGGAAGGATGTGGGGGCAAAATGGGCAAAGGGGGTCAATTATATGGTGATGAATGGAAACTACACTTTTGGTGGTGAGCACGCTGTAGTATATACAGATGTGAAATTATTATGTTGTACACCTGAAACCTATACAATGTTATAAACCAATGTTATCGCAATAAAAAAGAATAAAAGTGGTGAGAGTGGGCATCCTTGTCTTGTTCCTTTTCTTAAAAGGATATCTTTCAGTTTTCACCATTGGGTATGATGTTAGCTGTGGGTTTGTCATATATGGTCTTTATTATGTTGAGGTACTTCCTTCTGTACCCATTTTATTCAGAATTTTTTTTTATCATAAATGGATGCTGAATCTTGTCAAATGTTTTCTCTGCATCTGTTGAGATGATCAAGGACTTTTATCCCTTAATTTATTAATGTGGTCTTTCATGTTGATTGATCTGCAGATTTTGAACCATCCCTGCATTCCTGGAATAAATCCCACTTGATTGAGCTGTATGATCCTTTTAATGTATTGTTGTATTCAGTTTGCTAATATTTTGGTAAGAATTTTTGCATGTATGTTCATCAGAGATACTGGCCTGTAATATTCTTTTTTGGTGGTGTCCCTGTCTGGTTTTGGTTTCAGGGTAATGTTGGCCTTTAAAATGAGTTAGGAAGCATTCCCTCCTCCTCAATTTTTTGGAAGAGTTTGAGAAGGATAAGCATTAAATCTTCCATGAATGTTTGGTAGAATTTACCAGTGAAGCCATCTGGTCCTGGACTTTTATTTTTTGTGAAGTTTTTCATTACCGTTTCAGTTTCCTTACTGGTGTTCTGTTTATTCAGATTTTCTATTTTTTTCATAGTTCAGTCACAGAAGGTTGTATGGTCTAAGAATTTATCCATTTCTTCTAGATTTTCTAATTTGTTGGTGTATAGCCGTTTGTAGTAGTCTCTTATGATCACTTCTATTTCTGTGGTATCAGTTACGGCTTCTCTTATTTCTGTTTTTATGTATTTGAGTCTTCTTTTCTTCTTAGTGAGTCTAGCTAAAAGTTTGTCAGTTTAGTTTATATTTTCAGAGAACCAACTCTTAATTTCACTGATTTTTTTAGTCTCTATTTCGTTTATTTCCCCTGTGATTGTTATTATTTCCTTCCTTCTGCTGATTTTGGACTTGACTTGTTCTTCTTTTTCTACTTCCTTTAGGTGTAAGGTTAGACTGTTTATTTGAGATTTTTCTTGTTTCTTGAGGTAGGTCCCTTTTTGCTGTAACCTACCCTCTTAGTACTGCTTTTGCTGCATCCCATAAATTTGGTATGTCTTATTTTCATTTTCACTTGTCTCTCTGTATTTTTTTATTTCTCCTTTGATTTCATCATTGACCTAATAGTTGTTCAGTAGGATGTTTGGTCTCCACATTTTTGTGATTTTTTTCAGTTTTCTTCTTGTAGTTGATTTCTAGTTTCATACTGTTGTGGTCAGAAAAACTGTGGCTTGGTATTATTTCAATCTTTTAAAATTTATTGAGACTTGTTTTGTCTCCCAACATATGTTTTATCCTTGAGAATTTTCCATGTGCACTTGAGAAGGATGCATATTCTGTTCCTTTTGGATGCAATGTTCTGTATATATTTATTAAGTCTATCTGGTCCAATGTGTCATTTAAGGCCAATGTTTCCTTGTTGACTCGCTACCTGGATGACCTATCCATTGATGCTAGTGGGGTATTAAAGAACCCTACTATTATATTGCTTTCAATTTCTCCCTTTAGTTCTGTCAATAGTTGTTTTATATATTTTGGTGCTCTCCCATTGAGTGCATAAATATTAATTAACGTTATATCTTCTTGAAGGAGTCTCCTTTATCACTATGTAATGTCCATCTTTGTCTCTTGTTACCTTTTTTAGCTTCAAGTCTATTTTGTCTGAAATAAGTATGGCTACACCTGCTTTCTTTTGGTTGCAATTTGCCTGGAGTATCTTCTTCCATTCCTTCATTTTGAGTTTATGCTTGTCTTTAGAGCTGAGATGGGTCTCCTGGAGGCAGCATATTGTTGGGTCTTGTTTTTTAATCCATCTAGCCACTCTTTGCCTTTTGATTGTGAATTCAATCTATTTACATTTAGGGTGATTATTGTTATATGAGGACTTACTACTGCTATTTTATCTTTTGTGTTCTGGTTGTTCTATATTTCCATTGTTTCTTTTCCCTTATGTTTCTGCTTGCCATTTTAGTTTGGTGGTTTTTTTGTGATGTGTTTCTCAGTTTCTCCTTTTGTTTGTATTTGTGTTTCTGCTCTAGATTTTTGTTTTGTGGTTACCATGAGGTTGTATACAATGTCTCAGAGATAAAATAGTCTTTTATCTGTTGATAACATCATATCTTGATTTGCCTATACAGGTTTTCCTCCTCCCCTTTTATGTTTTTGTTGTCTCAAATTATCTCTTTTTATGTTGTGAGTTCATTACCATATTGAAGTAGCTTTAGTTATTTTTAATGGTTTTTTCTCCTTTAACTTTTATGCTACATTAAGTGTTTAACACCCTATTCTGTAATAGCTTTGAAATTACCTGGTTCTCTCTATTTATCACCTTACTCAAAGTTTTACCTTTGCCTTTTCATTTCTGGTAGTAAAGCTCCTTTCAACAGTTCTTGTAAGGCAGGTCTAGTGGTGGTGAACTCTTTCAGCTTTCATTTGTCTGGGAAAGTCTTTATTTCTTCTTTATACCTGAAGGATAATTTTTCTGGATAGAGTATTCTTAGCTGACAGTTTTTATCTTTCAATATTTTGAATATATTGTTCCACTCTTTCTTGGCCTGTAGAGTTTCTGCTGAGAAATCTGATAGCCTAATGGGGGTTCCTCTGTAGGTTACTGTCTTTTCCTTGGCTGTCTTTAAAATTCTTTCTTTGTCCCTGTCTTTTGATAGTTTTAATATAACATGTCTTGGAGACAGTCCTTTTGTGTTGAGATATTTAAGTGTTCTATTAGCTTCACATACTTATATATCCAGTTCTTTCCCTAGGTTTGGGAAGTTCTCAGCTATTACTTCTTTTTTTTTTTCAAAGGTTTTACTTTTTTTCCTTTTTCTCTCCAAAGCCACGTGGTACACAGTTGTGTATTTCTAGTTGTAGGTCCTTCCAGCTGTGGCATGTGGGATGTCGCCCCAGCGTGGCCCAATGTGTGGCACAATGTCCGTGCCCAGGATCCGAACCAGCAAAACCCCAGGTTGCTGAAGCAGAGTGCGTGAACACAACCACTCAGCCATGGGGCTGGCCCTTCAGCTATTATTTCTTTAAGTAGGCTTTCTGCTCCCTTCTCCCTCTCTTCTCCTTCTGGGATACCCCTTATCCTTATGTTGCTTTTTCTAATAGAGTTGGATATTTCTCATAGAATTTCTTCACTTTTAAAAAATCTTAGTTCTCTCTCCTCTTCTACCTGCATCATTTCTAAGTTCTATTTTCAACGTCTCTAATTTTCCCTTCCACATGGTCTGCTCTATTTCCAGTGTTGTCTACTGTCTTTTTCATCTCATTTTTTGAGTTCTTCCACTCCAGAATTTCTGCTTGGTTCTTTTTTAGAATTTCAATCTCTTTGATGAAGTACTCCTTCTGTTTATTAATTTTATTTCTGAGTTCATTGAACTGTCTTTCTGAGTTTTCTTCTAGTTCACTGAGTTTCTTTATGACAGCTATTCAGAATTCTCTGTTGGTTAAATTACAATCTTCCATAACTTCAAGTTTGCTTTCTGGAGAATTGTCATTTTCTTTTTGTAATAACATGTCACCATAATTTTTCATGGTGCTTGAGGAGTTTTTCCTCTGCTGGTGCATTTGTAATAGTGAGTATCTTGCTTATTCAGGTAATGCTTTGTTCACTTTGATTCTGAGCTGCTTCTGGTTGTATTTGAGAACCGGTACTTTCACCCTCCACTGCCTCTGTTAGCAGTGTCCTTGGTGCCCTTGTTGTGCTGCTTGTGCCTCCGATGTTGCTGGTGGCTTGCTGCTGCTGGTGTCTTAGCAGTAGCAGGCATCACCACCAAGGTCCAGGCTGGCGTGTCCCTCTGCTGCTTCCAGTGTTACCTGGTTTGTGGGTTCTCCCCTGCAATGGGGGCAGGGAGAGAATGAGGCAGGAGCTGGGGACATGGGCACTTCTGCCACATCTGAAGTTGTTGGGTCCAGAGGTGCTACTGCCACAGGTGAGGGGCCAGGGTTCAGGCACTGCTCTAGCTGGAGGGGACTGGAGTCACAGGCTCCACTGCCATTTCTACCTGGCTCTTTGCAGATTCATGTGCCACTGTGACTAGGGGGGCTGGAGTCACTTGTGCTGCCTCTACTGCTGTTCCTGGGTTTTCTAGGGGTGCTGGCACCACCACTACTGGGGGTTCTGGGTTTGCAGGCATCATCGCCACTTCAAGTGGGCTGGGGTCACAGGTGCCACCACCAAGGGTAGGTCTATTTTCTAACTCAGTCCTCCTCTCCAAAGGAAACTATGTGTATTCTATGTATCTTTCCAGAAATTACATCAATACAAATTTATTGAGTGATTGAATAAGCAAAATTTTTAATTGAATGTTTACCATACCCCAAGAGTCTTTCTAAGTGCATGGAATAAGGAGTAAACAAAAACTATGTCTTTAACCTCATACAGGTGACACTCTAGTGGGAGGAGACAGATAATATATACACAAATAAATACATAGATATTATGTCTGAAAGTTATAATTTTTAAAAGAAAAAGAAGAGTAAAAAAACAGAAGTGGCAGACAAGAGAGTTGCTATTTTGTACTGAGTTCTGAGAAGGTGACATCTGAGTAGATACCAGAATTAAATGGAAGAAAAAAATTATGGCTATCTCAGGTAAGGGCCTAACAGGCAGAGAATAGCCAGTGCAAATCCTTTAATTAAGAGGGAGCCTGTCGGGCCAGCCCTGATGGCCTAGTGGTTAAAGTTCAGCATGCTCCACTTCAGCAGCCTGGGTTCGGTTCCTAGGTGTGGAACCACACCAGTCATCTGTCAGTGGCCATGTTTGGCGGTGGCTCATATAAAAAAAGAGGAAGATTGGCAACAGATGTTAGTTCAGGGTGAATCTTCCTCAGCAAAAAGAGAAGGAGACTGACTAGTATTCAAGAAAGTGCCAAGAGACCTGATGTGGCTGGAGTGGAGAGAACAAAAGGGAGAGTGGAGGTAAGGCCAGGGGGTAACAAGAGGCAGGGTTATGGTGAGGCTCGGGCGACAGTGAGACTGTGGGTTTATTCTGAGAAAAATTGGGATGGGTGGTCCTGGGCATCTTGAGAGAGGATTAACATGACCTAACTTTCATTGTTAAAGGATCATTCAAACTGGTGTGGTGAGAATAGACTGGCAGTGGGGGTGGGCAAAGATGGAAACATGGAGGTGAGTTCAGAGAGAGATGATGCTGTTTGAGATCAGATGGATAGCAGAAGTTGTGATAACTGGTCATATTCTGGAATATTCTCAAGGTAGCCACAACAGAATTCTCAGGTGCTTTGAAGGTGAACTTGGAGAGAAAGAAGTTAAGCAACAGGACTCCATCGTTTGTGGCCTGGGTAACCAGAAGGTTGGACTTGCCATCAATTAAGATGTAGAGAACTGTGGATTGAGCAGGGGAAAACTGTGGATTTGAGGGGAAGATCATGAATTTAGTATCAGACATTTTTAGTTCGCAGTATCTATTAGGTATCCAAGAAGGGAGAAATTAAGACCTGTTTGCTGATGTGACTGGTTTAATTGAACAGGGGAAATGATGATGCAAGAGAGAGAAGAGTATGCAGGAAGGGGTAGGATCCAGTGCACCGGTGGGGAGACTGTCAGAGTGGAAGACGGCTGTTCAACTTATTGCAAGCTAGAAGATGAGGGAAATGGGCACAGACAAGTGGGTGGGTAGACAGGCTGACAGGAGTCAGTGCAAAGTTTCTTCTGGCTGCTTCTACTTTCATAGTGAAATAGAAAGGAAAATCTTGTTGGAAGGAATTAGTGAATCCATTTTCACTCCCTTGCTTAAAATCTTCCATAGGCTTCCCTTCACCAATAGAATAACATACAAACATTTCATCATGGCCCACAAGGCCCCACAGGACCTGGCGCCATCTACCTCTCTCCACTGCCCAAAATGTTCCAGCTATGGGGGCCTTCTTCCTTCAGTGCCTCAGACACATGGCAAACTTACAAGCTTGGGTTCTTTGACTTACTTGTCCCTCTGTCTGGTAAGCCCTCTCTCCCACCTGCTAAGTTTGGCTAATTCTTATCATATAGGTCTCACCTCAAAGGTCCCCTCCCTCAGCCTTTCTTGAATACCCCATCTAAAGTGGCCTCTCTTCTCATCATGTTATTTTACTTACATGTTTATTCTGTATTGTCTGCTTCTTCCCACAAGAATGTGTTTCATAAGAAACTATCACCCTCACCCCACCTCCACCTTATCACTCTCTCTCTCCTCTGATCTGGCTTTTCCTCTTCTCACCACCACCTGATAGAGACAGAGATAGAGATAGGACTAGAGAGAGAGATTTGTGCACTATCCATCGCCCTCAGAGAATCATAGTTCTATGAGAGCAGGTGCTTTTCTATTCTATTGACCAAGTGCCTCCTGAGCCTAAAATCACATCTGGCACATAGTACGTGCTCATTAAATATTTCTTGATGAACATAATTGGAAAATTAAGTGAAAAAACATATGTAGAGCATATAACAGAGTGCCTGGCACATAGTAAATCTTCAGTAAACGTGAGTGGCTACAATGACAACATAGACAACCATGTCAACAACCATGAGCACAGTTGTGGAAGGCTGATCCTCCTCTGTGCTCTTGAACAGATTCCTTTCGGGTCATCAGAGACTTTCTTTCATTAACTGCACATCCCTTCCTCCTCTTCTCAGGCTGCTTCCTTTCAGCTAAGTATGTGCAAAGTTTTCCCACTATTTTTAAAAAACCAGTTAAAACACACTTTTTTTAACCTTATATTCTATTAGACATAGCCAAATATTTTCACAGTTTAGCAACTAAAATTGTAGTCCATACTAGCTCACAGTTTGTTAACCAAAACACTTCTTGAACAAGCAAACTCGTTTATATTTATTGTTTTTTTCTATTAACTAGTTTCTTTAAGTTGAATGAAACTACTTAATATTTGCATAGTTAAAATATTAATCATTATAAAATAGTATACTGTAGTCCCTCCTTATCTGCAGGGGACACATTCCAATACCTCCAGTGGATGCCTGAAATCACGGATGGTACCAAACCCTAAATATACTATGATTTTTCCCATACATACATACCTATGATAAAGTTTAATTTACAAGTTAGGCACAGTAAGAAATTAACAACAATAATTAATAATAAAATAGAATAATGATAACAACATATTGTAATGAAAGTTACTATTGACCTTAGCAACCTCAGCATATGACTTTTTTTCTTATTAAGTAAAGAACTTTCACCTTTCCACTTAAAGGAAACAATTTATGGCTTCTCTTTGGCATTTCCAAATTGCCAGCATCATTACTCTTGCACTTTTTTGCTATTATTAAGCAAAATAAGGGTTACTTGAACACAAGCACTGCAATACTGACAGCTGATCTGATAACCAAGATTGCTAATGTGACTAGTGGGCAGGTGGTGGGTACAGTGTGGACCCGCTAGACAAAGGGATGGCTCATTTTCGGGGGGAGGGACAGAGCAGGATGGCGTGAGATTTCATCACAACACTCAGCATGGCATACAATTTAAGACTCATTAATTGTTTATTTCTGGAATTTTCCATTTAATATTTTCAGATCGTGAGAGACCTTAAGTAACTGAAATCACAGACAGCAAAACCACGGATAAGGGGAGACTGCTATACAATAAAAGATTGATCCATTATCAAACTCTCCAAAGTAACTAGGCATATTATGTGTATCTTTCCAGAAATCATGTATGCTTATCAAGACATATAAATGTCCTTTGAAAATATCAAATACGACCCTACCGTGCATACAATTCTGCACCTTGGGTTTCTTTCAGCTAATAAAACATCTGGGATGCTTTTCTAAAGTACACATAGGAGCTATATCACTCTTTTTACTGGCTACGTAGTGTTTCATTGTATTGATAAAATGTTGACAAATAAAAATGGCAAGCAATAGGATATATTGGAGTAAACGAGGAAGCCGTTTGGTATAAACCTAATTCGGCCTGACTTTGTTTTTTCCAAAAGGGCCTGACTGTGGCTGTTGAGCACGCATTGTATATCTGCTTGGAAGTCCCTTCACAGCTACATGGCTGCTGAGTTCAGCCAGTATATGATTTCGTGACAGAGGAGAGGCAGGCTGGGTGAAGGCCGTGAAGTGCAATGTGTGTAAAGGAGCGTACCAGGATGATCCTAAACAGCTACGGGTCAGAGCGTTTCTGCACACTGTGCTTTCCTTGAATGGATGTTATAGGTATTCACTCCCACCTCTGGTGAAATGTTTAAAAGCTCTCCTAGTAAAGTGTCCCTTCCAGCTCCTGGCAAGCTGAGCTCAGCAATAGTTTTCATTCATCACATGTCCTTGAGCCTGGGTGTAAACTGCTTGGCACTGAATTAAAAGTCACTTATCAAGAAAATCCTAAAGAGCCACAAGCAGGAGAGTTCCTTGACCATGTGACCTCATAGAATGAATATACAGATAATCTGTCTCAGCTGTAGTGAATGGTTTTAAACCTCTCCTTGGGAGTAGACTTTTCACAGCTACAGAAAGCTGAGTTCACCAGGAGCGTGCTTTCATGACAGAGGAGAGGGAGCCTGAGTGAAGCCCCTGTCCTTCCATGTGTGAGAAGGCACTTAACCAGGTGATCCAAAAAAGCTACAGGCCAGAGATTTTCTGCACAGTGTCCTTTCCTTGAATGGATATGATAGCTATTCTCTCCCAGCTGTAGTGAAACTTTTGATAGCTCTCCTAGGAACATGTCAATCCCAGCTCCTGGCAAGCTGAGCTTCTCAACAGTTTTCCTTCACTACATACAAGTGACAGCCTGTGCGTAGACTGAACTGCAATGTGTTAGAAGTCACTTTTCAATAGATGTTAAGAAGCCACAAGCAGGAGATTTTCTCCACCATGTACCCTCATTGAATGAACAGACAGTTCATCTGTCCCAGGGGCAGTGAGTGCTTTTAAATCTCTCCTTGGAAGAAGTCCCCTCACAGCTACAGGCAACTGAGATCAGCAGGGAGATGCTTCCATGACATGGGAGAGCCTGAGTGAAAGCGGTGAACTGCACTGTGTGAGCCTTACCTAGGCGATCTGAAGCAGCTAGAAGCCATGGCGATTCTGCAGAGTGCACTTTCCTCTAATGGAGCTTATAGATATTCTCTCCCAGCTGTAGAGAAATGGTTAAAAACTCTCCTGGGAGCGCCAACCCCGCGGCCGAGTGGTTAAGTTCACGTGCTCTGCTACGGTGGCCCAGGGTTTTGTTGGTTCGGATCCTGGACGCAGACATGGCACTGCTAATCAGGCCACATTGAGGCGGCGTCCCATGTGCCACAACTAGAAGGACCCACAACTAAAACATACAGCTATTTACTGGGAGGATTTGGGGAGAAAAAGCAGAAGAAAAAGAAAAGATTGGCAACTGACAAATAAAAATGGCAAGCAATAGGATATATTGGAGTATATGAGCAAGCCATTTGGTATAAACCTAATTCGGCCTGACCTTGTTTTTTCCAAAAGGGCCTGACTGTGGCTGTTGAGCACGCATTGCATATCTGCTTAGACATTTCCTGTGGCAAGAACAAAGGCCCTTGAGATAAAGGTGCAACCTCCCCCCACATTGGCATTTCCTTAGGGATAAGCATCTTTCCTTAGGCTAGGAACTGATTGCTGCACTCACCTTGGACCACCAGCTCACCTGTGACAACCCAGCTACAGACAACAGACTGTCACCCTGCTGCGTTCACTGAGACAGCAGACCTACCTGCTGTTTCCATCAATCGCTGTGCGGACAGAGCAGTCTCGCGACTACTGTAAAAGGGACATTTCAATCCTATGTGAAACATCCTCTCTGGGGGTATATAACCACTCTGGGCACCCCACTTCTTTGGTGCCCTTTCTTCCTTCGGGAAGAAAGGCCCCGGGCCATGGTCCTCAGATTTCAGCTCAGAATACACTGTGTCAAATTTTTACTTATAGATTGGTTATGGATTATTTTTGTCAACACAACAGCTGTTAGCTCAGGTGCCAATCTTTAAAAAGAAAAAGCTCTCCTGGGAAATTTCACTTCCTGCTCCTGGCAGGCTGAGTTCAGCAATAGTCTTTCTTCCTCACATAAAAATGAGAGCCTGTGTGTAAACTTGAACAGGAACTTATCAAAAGTCACTATGAGATCATCCTAAAGAACTATAAGCAGGAGTTTTTTCTCAGCACTGTACTGGATGTTACAGATAATGTGTCCCAGCTGTAGTGGCAATTTTAAAAGAAAATTTTAAATCTCTTCTAGAAACAAAACCTTTAACACCTACCAGGAATCAGAGTTCAGCAGGAACATTCTTCTCTTTTTTTTATTTTTTATTTATTTATTTATTTTATTGTGGTAACAGTGGTTTATAGCATCATACATATTTCAGGTGTACGTTGTTATATATTTTTATTTCTGTGTAGATTACATCATGTTCACCACCCAAAGAGTAATTACAATTCATCACCACACACATGTGTCTAATGACCCCACTTGCCTTTCTCCTTCCCCACTTTCCCTCTGGTAACCACCAATCCAATCTCTGTCTCTATGCTTTTGTCTGTCGTTTTTTAAAATCTTGTACTTATAAGTGAGATCACATGGTATTTGAATTTCTCCCTCTGATATTTCACTCAGCATAATGCCCTCAAGGTCCATCCATGTTGTCACAAATGGCCGGACTTCATCATTTCTTATGGCTGAGTAGTATTCCATTCTGTATATATACCACCTCTTCTTTATCCATTCGTCCCTTGATGGGCAACTAGGTTTCTTCCAAATCTTGTCTGTTGTGTATAATTCTGTGATGAACGTAGGGGTGTGTGTATCTTTATGCCTTTGTATTTTCAAGTTTTTGGATAAATATCCAGCAGTGGAATAGCTGGATCATATAGTAGATATAGTTTTAATTTTTTGAGGCATCTCCATACTGTTTTCCATAGTGGCTGCACCAGTTTGCACTCCCACCAGCAGTGTATGAGGGTCCCCTTCTCTCCATATCTTCTTCAACACTTGTTTCCTGTCTTGTTAATTATAGCCATTCTGACAGGAGTAAGGTGATATCTTGTAGTTTTGATTTGCATTTCCCTGATAGCTAATGATATTGAACATCTTTTCATGTGCCTGTTGCCCATCTGTATATTTTCTTTGGAGAAATGTCTGTTCAGATCTTTTGCCCAGTTTTTAATTGGGTTGATAGTTTTTTTGTTGTTCAGATGTACGAATTCTTTATATTTTTTGGATATTAACCCCTTATCAGATATATGGTTTGCAAATATCTTCTCCCAGTTGTTAGGTTGTCTTTTTGTTTGGTGATGGTCTTCTTTGCTTTGCAGAAGCTTTTTAGTTTGATGTAGTCCCATTTGTTCATTTTTTCTATTGTTTCCCTTGCCTGATCATGCATGATACTTGAAAATATGCTTCTAAGACCCATGTTGAAGAGCATACTGACTGTTTTTTTCCAGAATTTTAATATTTCCAGGTCTTATGTTCAAGTCTTTAGTCCATTTTGAGTTGATTTCTGTGTATGGTTTAAGATAGTGGTCTAGTTTCATTCTTTTGCATGTTTTCCCAACATCGTTTATTAGACTTTCCTTTCTCCATTGTAGGTTCTTGTCTCCCTTGTTGAAAATTAGCTGATATAATCCATAGATGTCTGGGTATATTTATGATCTCCTGATTCTGTTCCATTGATCTGTGTGTCTGTTTGTGCCAGTACCACGCTGTTTTGGTTACTAGAGCTTTGGAGTATACTTTGAAATCAGGGAGTGTGATATTTCCAGCTTCGTTCTTTTTTTTCTCAGGATTCCAATTGCTTTGGGGTCTTTTGTTGTTCCATATAACTTTTAGGATTCTTTGATCTATTTCTATGAAAAATGTTGCTGGAACTTTGATAGGGATTGTATTGAATCAGTAGATTGCTTTAGGAAGTATGGACATTTTAACTATATTAATTCTTCCAATTCAAGAGCATGGAATATCTTTCCGTTTCTTTGTGTCTTCTTCAACTTCTTTCAACAATGTTTTCTAGTTTTCAGTGTACAGATCATTCCCCTTTTTCTTAAATTTGTTCCTAGATATTTAATTCTTCTTGTCATAATTGTAAATGGGATTATATTCTTAATTTCTCTTTCTGCTACTTTATGGTTAGTGTATAGAATTGCAACCGATTTTTCTTTGTTGATTTTATATCCTGTAAATTATATTCATTTATTATTTCTGAAAGTTTTTTAGTGAGTGCTTTAGGGTTTTCTATATATAAAATCATGTCACCAACAAATAGTGACAGTTTTACTTCTTCCTTTCCAATGTGGATCCCTTTGATTTCTTTTTCTTGCCTGATTGCCTTAGGTAAGTCTTCCAATATGATGTTAAGTAAGAGGGTGAAAGTGGGCATCCTTGTCTGGTTCCTGTTCTTAGAGGGATAGATTTCAGCTTTTCTCTATTGAGAATGATATTAGCTGTGGGCTGGTCATACATGGCCTTTATTATATTGAAGTAGTTTCCTTTTATACCCATTTTATTCAAAGTTTTTATCATAAATGGATGTTGTAACTTGTCAAATGCATTCTCTGCGTCTATTGAGATGATCACATGATTTTTATTCATTTTGTTAAGCGTGGTGTATCACATTGACTTGCACATGTTGAACCATCCCTGCATCCCTGGACTAAATCCCACTTGATCATGGTGTATGATCTTTTTAATGTATTGCTGTATTTGATTTGCTAGTATTTTGTTGAGGATTTTTGCATCGATGCTCATCAGTGATAGTGTCCTGTAATTTTCTTTTTTTGTGTTGTCCTTGTCTGGTTTTGGTATCAGGGTGATGTTGGCTTCTTAGAATGAGTTGAGAAGGTTCCCCTCCTCTTCAATTTTTGGAAGAGTTTGAGAAGGATAGGTATTAGTTCTTCTTTAAATGTTTGGTAGAATTCACCAGGAAAGCCATGGAGTCCTTGACCTTTATTTCCTGGGAGGTTTTTCTTTTCTTTTTTTTTTTTTTGAGGCAGATCAGCCCTGAGCTAACTACTGCCAATTCTCCTCTTGTCGCTGAGGAAGACTGGCTCTGAGCTAACATCCATGCCCATCTTCCTCTACTTTATACATGGGACGCCTACCACAGCATGGCTTTTAGCTAAGTGGTGCCATGTCCGCACCTGGGATCTGAACTGGTGAGCCCTGGGCCGCTGAGAAGCGGAACGTGCACACTTAACCACTGCACCACCGGGCCGGCCCCATGGCAGGTTTTTGATTAATCTTTCAATCTCCTTACTAGTGATTTGTCTACTTAAATTCTCTGTTTCTTATCGAGTCAGTTTTGGAGGGTTATATGATTCTAAGAATTTGTCCATTTCTTCTACTTTATCCGATTTATTGACATATAGGTTTTCATAGTATTCTCTTATAATCTTTTGTATTTCTCAGGTGTCCATTGAAATTTCTCCTCTAGATTTCTGATTTTATTTATTTGAGCCTTCTCTGTATTTTTCTTGGTGAGTCTAGCTAAGGTTTGTCAATTTTGTTTATCTTTTCAAAGAACCGGCTCCTGGTTTCATTGATATTTTTTAGTCTCCATTTCGTTTATTTCTGCTCTGATTTTTATTATTTCCTTCCTTCTACTGATTTAGGATATTTTTGTTCTTCTTTTCCAGATCCTTTAGGTGCACTGTTAGATTGCTTATTTTATATTTTTCTTGTTTGTTGAGTTTCACCTGTATTGCTATAAACTTCCCTTTTGGAACGAATTTTGCTGTATCCCACAGGTTTTTGCATGTTTTATTTTCATTTTCATTTGTCTCCACGTATTTTTTGATTTCTCCTTTGATTTCTTCATTGACTCAATCATTCATCAGTAGGATTTTGTTTAATCTCACCTATTTGTGACTTTTCTGGTTTTCTTCCTGTAGTTGATTTCTAGTTTCATACTGTTGTGGTTAGAAAAGATGCTTGGTATTATTTCAAGCTTCTTAAATTTACTGATATTTGTTCTGTGGCCCAGTATGTAATCAATCCTGGAGAATGCTCCATGTGGATGTGAAAAGAATGTGTAGTCTTCAGTTTTTGGATGGAATGTTCTGTTTATATCTACTAAGTCCATCTGGTTTAATGTGTGGTTTAAAGCCAGTGTTTCCTTATTGATCTTCTGTTTGGCTGATCTGTCCATTGGTGTAAGTGGAGTGTTAAAATCTCCTACTTTATTGTGTTACTGCCTATTTCTCCTTTTATGTCTGTTAATAATTGCTTTATATATTTAGGTGCTCCTATGTTGGGTGCATAGATATTTACAAGTGTTATATTTTCTTGTTGGATTGTTCCCTTTATCATTATGTAGTGTCCTTCCTTGTCTCTTGTTACAGTTTTTGTTTTAAAGTCTATTTTGTCTGATATAAGTATTGCTACCCCTGTTTTCTTTTCTTTGCCATTTTCATGGAATATCTTTTTCTATCCCTTCAGTTTCAGTTTGTGAATGTCTTTAGGTCTGAAGTGTGTCTCTGGTATGCGGCGTATATGTGGGTCTTACTTTTTTATCCAATTGTCCACCCTATGCCTTTTAATTGGAGCATTAGTCCACTGACACTTAAAATAGCTATTGATAGATATGTACTTACTGCCATTTTGTTACTTTTTTATGGGTGTTTTAGTGGTTCTTCTCTGTTCCTTTCTTCTTCTCTTACTCCCTTCCCTTGTGGTTCGATGACTTTCTTTAGTATTATGTTCGTTTCCCTTGTTTTAATTATGTGTGTATTTACTATAGTTTTCTGGTTTATGATTACCATGAGGTTCATACATAATAATCTATGTATATAGAAATCTATATTGAGTTGATGGTCTGTTTAGTTTGACGTCTTTATAAAAGCTCTTCTCTTTTATTCCTCTCTGCCCACGTTTTATGTTTTTGATCATATCTAACCTCTCATTTTGTGTGCATGTATCCATTATCCTCCTATCATTGAAACAGGGAATTTTAGCACTTTTTTTCTTAGATTGGCATCTGAGCTAACAACTGTTGCCAATCTTCTTTTTCTTTTCTTCCCAAAGCCCGACAGTACACAGCTGTATATTCTAGTTGTGAGTGCCTCTGGTTGTGCTATGTAGGCCACTGCCTCAGCGTGGCCTGATGCATGCTGCCATGTCTGCACCCAGGATTTGAACCAGCGAAACCCTGGGCCACTGAAGTGGAGCACAAGAACTTAACCACTCGGCCGCGGGGCAGCCCCAGCACCTTTTCTTTAGACCTTCATATTCTCTTCATAGGTGGTATCTTCTAACTTTATTTTTGCCATTATCAGTTATTTTATTGCCTCTTTTTTTCTTTTGATAATTTTCTAATTCCTATTGGTGGTCTTCTCTTTCCCACTTAAATAAGTCTCTTTATCATTTCTCCTGAAGCTGGTTTCTTGATGATAAACTCCTTTAATATTGCTTGTCTGGGAAACTATCTCTCCTTCCATTCTGAATGATAACCTTGACAGGTAGAGTATTCTTGGCTGTAGAGTTTTTCCTTTCAGCACTTTAAATAGATATATCATGCCACTCCCTTCCATCCTGTAAGGTTTCTGCTGAAAAGTCAGCTGATAACCTTATGGGGTTTCCTTTGTATGCCACTTGTTGCCTTCTTGTGGCTTTTAGGATTCTCTCTTTCTCTTCAGCTTTGGACATTTTAATTCTAATATGTCTTGGTGTGGGCCTCTTTGGGTGTATATTGTTTGTGGCTCTCTGTGCTCTTGTACTTGGGTGTCTGTTTCCTTCCTTAAGTTAGGAAAGTTTTCAGCTATTATTTCTTCAAATAGATTCTCTGCCCCTTTGTCTCTCTCTTCTCCTTCTGGGACACCTATAATATGAATGTCATCAGTGTTAGTGCACTTCATGTTGTCCCAGAGTTCCCTTAAACTGTTATCATTCTTTATAATCTTTTTTCTTTTATCTGATTAGCATGGGTGATTTCCTCTAGTCTTTCATCCAGCTTACTGATCTGTTTTTCTGTATCATCT
Organism: Equus asinus; assembly: GCF_041296235.1. Taxonomy (NCBI): domain Eukaryota; kingdom Metazoa; phylum Chordata; class Mammalia; order Perissodactyla; family Equidae; genus Equus; species Equus asinus. The sequence continues at coordinate 270,897 of NW_027225277.1, forward strand.
ACTCTGCTATTAAATCCTCTAGTGATTTTTCATTTCCAGTATTGTATTCTTCTTTTCTGATTTGTTATTTTTTATATTTTACAATTCTTTGTTGATATTCTCACTGTATTCATCTATTCTTCTCCCAAGATTAGTGAGCATCCTTATGACTTTTTACTTGAACTCTTTGTTAGATAGATTGTTTATTTCTTTTCCATTTAGTTCTTTTTCTGGGGTTTTGTCCTGTTTCCTTGCTTGGAATATACTCCTTTGCCTCCTCACTTTGTCTCTTTCTCTGTGTATTAGGTGGGTCCACTACGTGTCTTGATCTTGTAGAGGTGGCCTTATGTAGGAGGCATCTTTGGAGACCCAGCAGTGTGCTTCCCTCTTGTCACCAGTTCCGAATGTTCCAGGAGTGACCGCTGTGTGGGCTATGTGTGTCCTCCTGTTGTGTCAGGATTGCTCTTGCCGTAGGTGCCCAGGGAGTCTAGGTTGTGCCCCTGGCTGACTGGTTGTAGTGCTCTGCTGCGTGTGGCGGATATGGACACTTAAGTCTGTTTATTGGCTTTGGGGAGCCTCAGTAGAGTTGAACAAAAGGTCTAATAGCACATTTCTGTTGCAGGTTTTCCGTTAAGCGGGTGGGTCCAGAACAGAGCTGATCATGAGGCTCAGGGGCTTACAATTGCTGCAGGACTTTGGCTTGCAAAAATGTTGTCAGCTCTCTCAGGATTGCAGCTGTGTGGGGCTGGCACCAGGCATGGGGGTATCCAGTTGTTCCAGGCTTTGGAAGGATGGGCCAATCCCCTATGTGGCTGTTTGAGAAGCACAGGCCTTCTGCCTCTGATAAGCCCCATGGCCCACAGGTCCACATCCACCCTCAACACAGTCCTGGCCCTGTGGACACTTCCCAACTCCCTGGAACAGACCCAGTCATTCCACTTTAGAGCCACCCACACACTCCACCAGTGCCCCACACTCTCCACCCACTTCTCATGCATGCCCTTCCCCACAGAGGCAGGGCCACTTGCCTGCCTGCAGAGGATGCATTTACAGAGTCTATGCAGGCTTAAAAGTTGCTTGAGGGCTTGCTGTGGGTGAGGCCAGTCTCTAGGGTGGGCTGTCTGCCCTGGCTGAGCTGGATTTATTCTACACTCTAGTGGGTGGGGCAGACTCTGAGCTAACAGGCCAGGGGAAGAACTCCAAGGGCATCTGCCAGCATCTGTGTCAGCACACCTGTACTAGGTCACGATAAAGGCTGCTGCCAATGTCTCAGTCCCTGAAGAGGCCTTACATCTCACTGAGATGCACCCAGAGCCTATCAGGTGAGTCTCTTTTTACCAAAGGACCTTGCACCTTTCTTTCTGGTAATTTTAGGTTGCTTTCCAAAACAGGGAAGTTTGTGTGTGGGCCTTTTGAGAGCTGGCTTTTTTCTGCTTTTGTCCAATAGCTTTCTAGGGATATTCCTCATTGTAGTTAATAGTCAGCAAAGCCAGGTATTATAACACTCATTTCAGTTGTACTGAGTCTGAAGGATGCTTATAGGGGCAGTGTTCCCCTGGTCAGGTACCCCACTCCTCTGGGGAAGACTGCACACCTTAGGGCTCCTCCCACCCAGTGTGAAGCTTTGCAGCTCACAAAGTTGGCTGTTTTCTCTCCAGACAGGAATTTCTGCCTCAGTCAGGAATGTCTCATGATGCGGGGCTTCCTTTTACCCAGTTTTCAGTTCTTTCTTAGGGGTAATTGCTTCAAACACAGTTGTAACTTCGTTGTGCTCATGGGAAGAGGTGAGTTCAGAGTCCACCTACAACACCATCTCGACACCACTCTCCTCAGGAACACTCTTTCAATAAATGTGAGAGAGAGCCTGAATGAAGGACTAAAACTGCAAAGATTGAAGAGGCAACTGTCAAGATGATTCTCAAGAGGGAGAAGCAAGAGTTTTCCCCACCACCGTACTCTACTCGATGGATGTTATAGATATTGCACAGCTAGAGTGAGAAGTCTTAAATCTCTTCTAGACACAAAACCTTTCACACTTACCAGGAAGCAGAGTTCAGGAGGAGCATTCTTCCAATACATGTGAGACAGAGCCTGAGTGAAGGGCCTGAACTGCAATGTGGGAAAAGACACTTGCTGATGATCCTAAAGAGCTAGAGTTGAGAGCTTTTCTGCACAGTGCACTTTCTTTCAATTGATATTATAGATATTCTCTTCAAATTGTAGAGAAATGTTTAAAAGCCCTTTTAGGAAAATATCAATATGACTCTGAGCAAGAAGAGCTCAGCAAGAATTTTCCTTCATCACACGTGAGAGCCTGTGTGTAGCCTGAATGGCAATGTATTAAAAGTCACTTATCAAGAAGATCCAAAAGATCTACAAGCAGGACCTTTTCCTCACTGTATACCCTCTTTGAATGACGTTACAGATAACCTGTCCTGGCTGTAGTGAAGACTTTTCAATCTCCCCATGGAAGAAACCCCTTCACAATATGGGCAGCTGAGTTCAGCAGGAACATGTTTCATGCAATGGAAGAGAGAATCCGAGCGAAGGCTCAGGACTGCAGTGTGTGAGAAGGCACTTATAAGGACGATCCTAACCAGCTACAAGCCAGAGATTTTCTGCACAGTGTACTTTCCTTGAATGGATGCTATAGATACTCTCTCACAGCTGTAATAAAATGTTAAAAAGCTCTCCTAGGAGAGGGTCACCTCCAGCTCCTGTCAAGGTGAGCTCAGCAATAGTTTTCCTTCATCACATGAGAGTGAGAGAATCTGTGTAGACTGAATGGCATGTATGAAAAGTCAATTATGAAGACGATACTAAAGAGCCACAAGCCAGAGATTTTTCTACACAGTGTAACCTCATTGAATGAAAGTTACAGATAATCTGTCCCAGCTGAAGTGAAAGCTTTTAAATCTCTCCTTCGAAGCAGCCCCTTCACAGCTATGGGCATCTGAGTTCAGCAGGAAGATGCTTTCATGACCTGGGAGAGAGCCTGAGGGAAGGCGGTGAACTGCAATGTGTGCAAGAGCCCTTACTAGGACCATGCTAAACAGCTACAGGCCAGAGATTTTCCGCACAGTGTACTTTCCTTGAATGGATTTTATAGATATTCTCTCCCAGCTGTAGTGAAAATTTAGGAGCTCTTCCAGGAAAATGTGACTACAAGCACCTGGCAAGCAGAGCTTAGCAATAGTTTCCCTTCATCACATGCGATCAGAGCCTGTGTGTAGACTGAACTGGAGCGTATTAAAAGTCACTTATCAAGAAGATACTAAAGAGGTAGAAGCAGGAGGTTTTCTGTGAACCCTCATTGAATATTTCTTACAGATAATCTGTCCCAGGTATAGTGAAAACTTATAAATCTCTTCCTGGAAGAAGTCCCTTCACAGCTATGGGCAACTGAGTTCAGTAATAAGGTGCTTTCATGACACAGGAGAGAGCCCGAGTGAAGGCGGTGAACTGCAAGCTGTGAAGAGGCACTTTCCAGGATGATCCTAAAGAGCTACAGGCCAGAGATTTTCTGCACAGTGTACTTTGCTTGAATGTGTGTTATAGATAATCTCTCCCAGCTGTAATAAAATCTTAAAGCTCTCCTGGGAAATGTCACATCCTGCTTCTGACAAGGTGGTTTCAGCAATAGTTTTCCTTCCTCACATGGGTATGAGAGCCTGTGACTAGACTGCTTGGCACTGAGTTAAAAGTCACTTATGAAGACAAAATGAAAGAGCCAAAAGTAGAACGTTTTCCAATGTGTGTGCTAGCACTGGGTGAATGTTACAGATGATCTGTCCCAGAGAAAGTGAAAGGTTTTCAGTCTCTCCTTGGAAGATGTCCCTTCACAGCTATGGGGAGCTGAGTACAGCAGGAACAGGCTTTCATGATGTCGTAGAGATCCTGAGTGAAGGCCACGAACTGCAATACGTGAGGCACTTACCTAGATGATCTGAAACAGCCAGAAGCCAGAGCTTTGCTGCACAATGTACTTTGCTTGAACGTGTTATACTTATTTTCTCCCAGCTGTAGTGAAATGCTTAAGTGCTCTCCCGGGAAAATGTCACTTCCAGCTCCTTGCAAGCTGAGCTCAGCAATAGTTTTCCTTCATCACATGCGATCCGAGCCTGTGTGTAGACTGAATGGCTGTCTATTAAAAGTCACTTACAAAGATGATCTGGAAGAGCCACAACTTGAGAGGTCATGTTGGAGGTGTAGGGGGACTTTGAACTCTCCTCCTCCCACGAACAGAACCAAGATACAACTTGAACTGAAAAGTGGATAAAAAGAACCCCTGCTTCATGAGACTTTCCTGACTGAGCCAGAAGAGCCAGAATTTCCTGTCTGAGAGAAAAAAAGCCAACTTCCTGAGCTGCAGAGCTTCACAGCTAGCTAGGAGCAGTCCTAAGGTGTACAGCCTTCCCTGGAGGAGTGGGGGACCTGACGGGGATTGTTACCCCTAAAGCATCCTTTACATTTAGCATAACTGAAAATAGTGTCATAATATCTGATGTTGCTGGCAATTAACTACAACGGGGAATACCACTAGAAAAGTTACTGGACAGAAGAGGCAAAAAAAGCCTGCTTTTAAAGGGCCCACACACAAACTTCCCTGTTTTGGGAAGCAACCTAAATTCAGAAAGAAAGGTATAAAGTCCTTTGGTGAAAAGAGACTCACCTGATAGGCTCTGGGTGCATCTCTGTGAGACGTAAGACCTCTCCAGTGACGGGGACGTTGACAGTAGCCATTATTATGACCTAGTACAGGTGTGCTGACACAGATGTTCCAGATGCCAGTGGAGTTCTTCCCCTGGCCTGTTAGCCCAGAGTCTGCCCCACCCACTAGAGTGTAGAATAAATCCAGCTCAGCCAGGGCAGACAGCCCACCCTAGAGACTGGCCCCACCCAACCGCAAGCCCTAAAGGAACATTTTGGCCTGCATAGACTGTGTGCCTGGATCTTCTGCAGTCATGTGAGTTGGTCCACCTCTGCAGGGTAGGGTGGGCATGAGGAGTGGGTGAAGTGTGTGCGGCATTGGTTGAGTGTGTGTGGGCCTCTGCAGTGGGGAAACTGGATCTGCTCCAGGTGATCTGGATGTGTATATGTGCCAGCACTGTCTTGAAAGTGGGTGTGGACATGTGGGCTGTGGGGCTTATCAAGATAGAAGACCTGTACTTCTCAAACAGCCACATAGTGGATTGGCACCGCCTTCCAAGGCCTGAAACAATTGGGTAGTCCTGTGCCTGGGGCCAGGCCCACTCAGCTGCAATCCTGACAGAGCTGACATCAGCGTTGCAAGCAAGAGGACTGCAGCAGTTTTAAACACCTGAGCCTCACAACTGGCCACACTGGGCATCTACCCACTTAACAGAAAACTGCAACAGGAGTGCGCTATTACATCTTGCATCCAACTGTGCTGGGGGCTCCTCAACCCTGGTAAACAGATTGAAGGGTCCATACCAGCCACATGCAGCTAAGCATTACAACCAGCTGGCCAGGGGGACAGGCTAGGCTCCCTGGGCACCTGCAGCAAAAGCAACTCTACCACCACAACAGAAATACACATGTAGCCTACAAGGTTCACACCTGGAACATTTGGAACTGGTGACAAGAGGGAAGCACACTGCTGGGCCTGAAAATGTGTCTCCTACATAAAGCCACTTCTCCAAGATCTTGAGACATAGCTGACCCACCTGATACTTAGCTATATATGCTAAGAAAGAGGCAAAATGAGGAAGCAAAGGAGTACATTCTGATCAAGGGAACAAGGCAAAACCCTAGAAAAAGTACTAAATGAAACAGAAATAAACAATCTACCTGACAAAGACTTTAAGCAAAAAGTCATAAGGATGCTCACTGATCTTGGGAGAAGAATGGATGAATACAGTGAGAATATCAACAAAGAATTGGAAAATATATAAAAAGAATGAATCAGAAATGAAGAATACAATACTGGAAGCAAAAAATTCAGTAGAGGAACTCAATAGTAGAGTAGGTGATACAGAAGAACGGATCAGCGAGCTGGACCAAAGAATAGAGGAAATCACCCAAGCTGAACAGATGACAGAAAAAAGAATAGAGGAAATCACCCAAGCTGAACAGATGACAGAAAAAAGAATAGAGGAAATCACCCAAGCTGAACAGATGACAGAAAAAAGAATAGAGGAAATCACCCAAGCTGAACAGATGACAGAAAAAAGAATAGAGGAAATCACCCAAGCTGAACAGATGACAGAAAAAAAGAATTAAAAAGAACAAGAACGGTCTAAGGGACCTCTGGGACAACATCAAGTGCACTAACATCCATATTATAGGTGTCCCAGAAGGAGAAGAGAGAGACAAAGGGACAGAGAATCTATTTGAAGAAACGATAGCTGAATACTTTCCTAACCTAAGGAAGGAAACAGACATCCATGTATGGGAAGCACAGAGATCACCAAACAAGATAAACCCAAACAGGCCCACACGAAGACACATAATTAAAATGTCCAAAGTTAAAGAGACAGAGAGAATCCTAAAAGCCACAAGAGAAAGGCAACAAATGACATACAAAGGAAACTCCATAAGGTTATCAGCTGACTTTTCAGCAGAAAGCTTACAAGATAGAAAGGAACGGCATGATGTATTTTCTGCCCCCTCCCACTCACCATTTGATTGTTAATTTGCTCTTTTCATCCTGGCTATGTAATGCCTAATACCCCTTTGTGACTTGTAGCTCTAATATAGTATTGAATTCTCTCATTTTAAAACTTGCTTCTCCCATCTCCTTTTATACAGAACAGAAACTGCTGTCCTGAAAGCATGAACTAAAGGGATTAGAATTATTCTGGAGGTCAGGTAAAATCTTCCCTGAAGACATGACCAGACAACACAGCTCTCCAGAGGAGATCACAGGGGATGTGATGGAGAGGGAGCAGAGGTGTGGGTGAGAGAGCAGGGTTGTCAAGGACCCTCCTTTATTTTGGGCACACACAACCAAAAGGACAAATGTCATTCACTCCAATGTGGAACAGTTCAGTTCCATGATGGAGAGAAATGAATAAGAGCTCCAGGGCCTGCTATGTGAGCTTACATTCTAGTTGAGGGAGGGAGACCATGACAAAGCAAGGGATCAATACACAAATAAGGATGGATCAGATAGCCGCTGTGCTGAGCTGTGAAGGGACAGCAATTGGTGACATGGTAACTTTAGACCTCTCTGAGGTGCCCTAACTGAAATCTTCATAGCAAGAATAATCAGTCAGGCCAAGATCAGGAAAAATGTCCCAAGGTAGAGAAAGAACTGAATCAATGGCACTAAGTCAGGATAGGGACATTGCGTGTGTATTAATCAGAGTTCTCTTGAGAAACAGAACCAGTAGGAAATATACATAGGAAGAGGATGTCAGAGATAGAGACTATAAGAAATTGGCTCACATATGTGTGACCAAGACAGGAGAAGACAGCCGGACAGAGAGAAGCACTTCCCGCTTGCTCAGCCTTGTTGTTCTGTTCTGATCTTCAATTGATTGGATGAGGCCCACTCACATTAGGGAGGGCAATCTACTCTTCTCAATACCAGTTCAGATGTTAATCTCATCCCAAAGTATCCTCATAGTCACACCCAGAATAATGTTCACCCAAATGGGGCACCCTGTGGCCCAATCAAGTTGACGCATAAAGTTAACTGTTGCAACATGTTCCACAAGAGTGAATGAAGCTTATAAGGAATGGGGAAGATGCTACCAAATGAGGTCAGTGAGGAAGAAAAGAAAGATTCCCACCCCAATAGGCCTTGGAAGTGAGCACAAGTTTATAAGTGCTTTGAAATTCCACGGAGAGTTTTACACTAACATTTTCCATCTTTTTATCCCTGCGGCACAGTTGATAATATCTTCAAATCTGGCTTCCAGTTCACTAATTCTTTTGTATGTGCTTAGCCCACTAGCTGAGTTTATAATTTCAGTGATGTGTCAATTCTACAAGTTTCATTTGGTTCTTTTCAATTGTACCTTTTTGGTAATCTTTCATCTTGATGTCAATACAGTCTTTTGAAAATGAGACAGTAAATATATAGATTTTGTCATTTTCAATTTTCAATCTTGAGGATCTGCTTTGTTTTTCCTTTTGTTGTTCTCATCTTTTATTAACATATTGACCGGCTTTGGATTGTTTCCTTAAATGTTTTTTCAATAGAAAAAACTTGTTTTAAAGTACATTCCTGTAGAATAAATTTTATATGTTTTCTGTTAGACATCTTCAAATTTGGTACACGTAAACTAACATTTTTAGTCCACAAAGGTAGTGTTAATTCTAACCTAAAACTAGAGTGAGTTTGTTATATGGGAAGTGGGAGACAGTTGGGTTTTATTTTGTTCCTTTTGGTGAATAAAAATGGTAAAGGAAGAATTCCTTATCCTCCTTCTCTGGATCGAGATTTTTCTGGCTCATCCACTGGGTTCCTGACTTCATGCAAGAAAGGTCTGATCCTTTCTCCACATTGGTCTATTTCCTGCCTTGTGGACACAGCCTGTAAAATGCCTGCCTCTCACCCACAGAATAGGAGAAAATATTTGTAAATCACATATATGATAAGGAATTAATATCCAGAATATATAGAGAACTACTAAAACCCAACAGCAACAACAAAAGGTTAAAAATTGGCAGAAAACTTAAATAGGCTTTTCTCCAAAGAAGATATACAAATGGCCAATAAGCACATGAAAAGATGTTCAACAGTTACTAATCCTTAAGGGAATATAAATCAAAATCACAATGAGTTACTACTTCCTTAGGATGACTACTGTGCAAAAAACAGAAAACAAGTGTTGGCAAGGTTGTGGAGAAATTGGAACCCTTGCGCACTGCTGGTGGGTATACGAAAAGGTGCAGCTACTGTGGAAAACAATGTAGTGGTTCCTCAAAAAGTTAAACATAGAACTCTCATATGATCCGGCAACCCCACTTCTGGAGATCCATCCCATCTCTCTCTCTATCTATCTATCTACATATAAAGAATTGAAAGCAGGGACTCGAATAGAGTTTTGTACACCAATGTTCACAGCCCCATTATTCACAATAGCCAAAAGATTGAAACAACCCGTGTTCATTGATGGATGAATGGATAAATAAAATACTGTATATACTGTGAAACAGAATAAAGGAAACCTCATTTGAAATGATATTGGGAGGCCAGAAGGGGCAGCCTTCATGTGCTACCACTTGATATCAATTACAAGAAGAATCATCAGTTACAGACCCCAACAGGAAAAGATGTCCATTGCATTCCCAACAAGAAATTGACTACCCCAGCAACTCAGCCAATGAGTTGAGAAATCATCACTGTGAACTCTTGCTTTCCACCAATGGACTTTTGTTCAAATCAAACCCTCCCAAATCACTCCTCTTTCTCTATAAAATAGCATTCCTCTCCTTTGTGTGCTGGACTTGCCTATGGCTTTTGCTTGTCCTGAATTGTAATTCCTCTGCTATTCCTGAATAACCGCCTTTTTTATTTTCTTAAATCAACAGTACATAAAATGGAATATTATCCAGTCTTAAAAAGAAAGGAAATTCTGATACATGCTAAAACATGGACGAACCTTGAAGACATTATGTTAAGTGAAAGAAGCCAGACACAAAAGGACAAATACTGCTTGATTCCATTAATATGAGGTACCTAGAATAGTCAAATTCACAGAGACAGAAAGTAGAACAGTAGTTACCAGAGGCTGGGGGAGGAGGGAATGGAGAGTCAGTGTTTAATTGATACAGAGTTTCAGTTTGAGGGGTGAAAGTTCTAGAGATGGATGGTGGTGATGATTGCACAACAAGGTGAATGTATATAATGCCACTGAACTGTATACTTAAATGTGGTGAATTTTATGTTATGTATATTTTACCACACACACAAAATGCCTGCCTCTCAGCTTCCATAGACCAGAATTGCTCCCAAGACCCAGAGTCAATTCGGAAATATATTTCTGGATTCACACTGTCTCCTAATTTCTGGCTTCTCTGGATTTTCTTTGCTTGTATCATCAGAGTAGTAAATTAATTTTTTTTCTGTATCATCACTTAGGAAAATACAATAGGAAATATCTCAGAAGAAATCTAGTCCCTCTTATTGCCAGAAACAAAAGTCCATTTGCATGAGTTTAAAAGGGTAGGTGAAATAGTTATACTGATGTTTTTAAACAATTGTGCCACCCGTTGAGGACAGTAGATGTACAAGAGTGGAAGCAGAGAGGTCAGAAGATGTCTTTGCAGTTTTTTAGGGAGATATGACAGTCCCTGGGACTAGCCTGGCAGTGTTGGCATTAGAGGGACGTGGTCATTTTGCAGATTTAGTAGGTGAGATATATTGAGTAGATGTGGTGGACGAGGGAGATAGAAGAACCATGGATACTATCTGTATTTTCATGGATTGTGGTACCATCTACTGAGATGAAAATTACCGGAGAGAAGTAAGTTGGGCATGGGAGGAATCTTGAGTTGTTTTTCTCAGATTACATTGGAAACACATATTTGACCTCCTTGGAGACGATGAAATGGTTAGTTGGATGGGTCTGCAGCTCCAAAGCTGGAGATGTGGATTTGGACATCATTAGCACATAGCTAATGCACACAGCCAACCGTCTGACTGGGTGAGGTGAGCTAGACCAAGTATGGAGACAGAGAAAGAAGGGGTCTAGGTCAGAGCCCTGAGTAACTCCAAAGCTTAGAGGAGCCAGAAAGTGCCACTAGTTTCTTTCCCAGATGCACTCCCAAGCACAAACACTGATCCTTCAGATCAGTTTTATAAGCACATGCATATCCTTAAAATTTTTTTGACTTTTGATTGCGTGATTAACATTTGTGTACAGAACTTACTCTGCAGCTTATTTTTTTTGACTCAATAGTATGTCTTGTAGATCTTAACACACATATTCTTGTACCAATACAATAATAATCTTAGAATATTTTTTCATAACTTGTATTGCAGGACCCTCTTATTTTTGTTCACTCCAAGAATTCTTTGTTCTCCTTGCTCTTTCACTCTTCCATATGTAGTTTAGTATTAGCTGGCGAAGAGTCAGGAAAAGTGCTTTTTTTGGGAATTGCATTCAACTAACATTAATTTAGAAACAATTCACACTCACAATAACATTCTCTTCCTAGTTACCTAGGAATAGTACTCATTTTATTTTGTACTATTTTATACACTTTTTTGTTGTTTCATAGTTTTTTCTCCCACAAATCTGACATGTTTCTCATTCAGCTTCTTCTTGGATCTTTTATATGATTGGTTCCTATTGATAGGGTTCAGGGCAGGCTGCTCCAAGATGTGCCACACCGGTATGTGGACTATTTCAAGCTGAATGTCCCTCTGTGCCAGGAAGAACCATTGCTGGTTGTCGTGTCCCATGTTGGAGGTAAAGTACCTAGTGGTTGGAAACTATTTAGGCCACATTTGAGTACCAAGGAAGGCTAGGAGGGGGAACTCTGAGGCATTTCTCATCTGAAGTCTATGTTTCTCCAAGGTCATAGGTATTGGAGTTCATCTCAAAGTGCTGAGATAACATCACCTTATTGGGCTCGTAATTTTTACAGAGGTTTGACAGGCAAAGGGTACAGAACTTCACAACAGGTTTACAGAGCAAGATGAAGAGCAACACTATAAGCCTAGTTCTCAGGATAGTTCTAAACCAGAGCCCAAACAGGAAGGCAGTCAGCTGAACAGATCAAGGGACAATGGGCTAAGTGAAATTAATGGTAGCCAATGTGCTTTCTCTCTAATCTTATGTAATTGGGTTTCTACGTCCCCAGAGGCATTTATCCAAGTGAACAGGAGGTGTTCACCACAGCACAGACATCTTCTTGCTTAGCAAGTAGATAATCAAGGGCTATATGATTATCCAAAACTACCTCAGACAATGAGTTAAGCAACCTTCGCTGAGCTGAAATTGCTTTGGCTGTGGAATCAGCCAGTTCTGCTAGTGTCAAGGAGAGATTTCTGGTCATTTTTTCTCTGGCACTCACTCTGATCCATGGGAAGAAAGCTCTGCCCACGGAGGCAAACCCAGAGTCATGTAGACCTCCTGGAAGTTCTCATTTAAAGGAACTATGGAGATTCAATGGGAGAGACCAATGAGAGCCCTCTGATTCATTATGCAGAGAGAACAGGACAGTGAATATGGCCAGGGCACACTGTCCTTGTATTCTCCAGCTGCTGTCAAAGCAACGAGTTGTCCAAGCATAAAGGCCTTTACTGAAACCTCCACAGATAACATAAATCAGGGAGTGTAAATAAGGTCCCAGCACAAATGATATCATCTACAGACTCATTCACCAACATAGAGGAATTAGCATTGTATAACCAAGGCTCAGATAGTATGTTGTTAGATACTGAAAGGTTGCCTAAATACATGGGCATGTTAAGAAATATGCAAATGATTCAACTTACATTGATGGTCCCACAAAATTTTTCATACAAATATTCAAAACATCTTGTTTTCTCCTCCCAAGGATGGATTAAAGTAAAGCAAGGACAAGTTTAGGCGAGCATAGCATCCTGACTTGGCAAAATGGACCAGCAGAGCAATTTAGACAAACAGCAGCATCTGGAATCTCAGTGAAAATACTTATAGGGTGAACTAAGGGGTCATTACTGTCTTGAACAGACAGAGGTTTTTGATGGTAAACCCAAAAATCAGAGAAGTTTCCCTCTTTTGAAAGGGATTGGGAAACGTGAACAAGGGCATTGTCCTTCCAGGAAAGGGAAGGAGAAAATAAATAAGAAACAGCAGTGGGATGCGGGTATATACGAGTGGTCCGGTCATCTTGGGAAACCTGTCCGCCTCAGATGTCAGCTGCTTCTCTTCCTAGCCAATTTGATTCGGAGATCCCCAGGGTTTGTACAGGACCAGATGTCAGGTGGAACCTTCTTCGGCTGTGAGATGTGCACCCAAGTCTCAAGTCCCTGAAGTTTGGCTGCCTTCTGGTGGTCAGGATGGCCTGGTATAGTCCCTTCTAAGAGTCTCAAGGGCAGTAAAATTGGGAACATCACTTTGGAGTGTTGTATCCAGACATTTAAGGAAACAGGAAGAATTTAGGATCCAATTTAGCTTACAGGTATAACAAAACCTTAAAGGCAATTAATAGGGCTAGAATTTAATATCTATACAGGTGAAAACAGAATTTTTTCCTCCACAATTAGCTTGGCTTTTATTAAAGGTAATCAAAGTAAAACTAATTTGTTTGTATTAAACTCCGCCTGATTATTTATATAAATGAAACAAGGATAGTGATTGACCATATAAGCTCTTTTTAAAGATTGCTTTTCTGGAACCTTGTAAGCAAGGTACTATGCTGATTTTTCAAGCAGTTTCTTAAAGCCATCAGTCAGGTCTGAGTCTATGTACATTTTTCTTAAATATAACCTTCTAGTCAAAGCTTTGGCTTGCGCAATGCAACCAATGTTTCTAATTGTGTTTTGTTACAAGGAGAACAGATCTTCACTGAGCCTGTGCAAATACATATATCATCACAAAAAGAATACTTAAAAGTCCCTAAATTCTGGAGGGATCAGGTAGAGAAAAAAAATGTTTCAACCTTGTTGCAAAGATACACTTTACCAAAATGTTGTAAGTTATAGATTGCTTAAAGTAGAGGAGAAAAAGGGGTCGTTTACATCTGGAAAACAAAACGTCAAAGCAATCAGTTTTCCACTCGAGTTCCAGAAATTTCCACCCAGTTCAGAGTTATGATTTTAAAGTTGTCAAAATCTGTGTTCCAGGGTACTTGTCAGTCTTTTTTCAAGAATCTCTTTGAAAATGGAACATATTTGTAGAAGCATCAGCGTAAAACAATAACTGACTGTGACTGACAAAAGACTTACAAAAAGGCAATGGGTAAATACAATTGACAAGGAAATTTGGGTATTTTTTGATGTACATTTTAGATAGTAACTAGAACTGCAGTTAATAACGTTATAATAGGACATATCAGATTTTTAGGAATTATATACAATTTCTACAACACATTAGTAACGTTCACCCATACAATAAACCTAAAAAGATTTATTATTGCTTATTTGGCCATGTTTCTCATGTAATTTGATATATGAAATAAGCCTAATTAGTGTAATATGTCTCTTTTTATAAGGAGAGGGAATAAATCTTTTGAGATGTCCGAGGTGCCACTCAGAAAATCCCAAAATTATATCCAGGTTGAAAAAAACTTCATTTAGAATTTGAATATTTTGGGAAGCTTGTCAAAATAGCAAAAGGTTTGGACGCTTGACCAAATAGGATCACACATCAGTATAAAATAATATTTAAGTATCTATTTGACCAAAGTAACAGAACAGGTTTCAAAGGCAAATAAAAAAGTCACGTGGTGATAAGCAAAACTCAACTTCAACCCTAAGAAGATTGAGTTTTCCTAAGAAAGTAGAGACCTAATTTTAAAAAGCACAAGAAATCATTTTGATAAAACATAAAATCTCTGTTTTGTAGGCATATTACTTAAAGGCAAAGAAGCTTTCCAAATCTGTTATCACGAGCAGACCAATAGCCCAAGAAAACCTTGTCCTTTCCATAGAAAAGAAGGCCAAGTTTTAATTTTGCATCACCTTATTTTAGTATTAAAGCTCATTTTAATAAATTCATTTTAATCTTACCCAGCCTGACCACACATTAAAATTCTTTTCACAAGATTCTTTTCCATAAACCTTCTACAGCTTTCTTTTTACATTTAGATTTTGTCCTATGATTCCCTCTTTCCCATTCCAAAATAACCAGCTTCTTTTTAAGACAAAATTACTTTCTTTTTGCTCAATAAAATGCATTTCCAATCCTTATACCTTCTTTTACCGAAAACACATGCTACTTCCCTTGCATACAGGGGTGTTTCCCTTTTTATTTCTTGTAGCTTTAGTTACATATATTAGAATTCTTAACCCTTAGAGTCCCCAATTCCTGGTAAAAATTAAGAAATAAGAAATTGTGAACTGTATTAGCATTTTGTGGCTTAGCAAACCTAAAATACCTTTTATAAATTTCTAGAAACATTGCCCTTTTTTCTGTGGAAAATTTCTCAGCATGGCATAGAACTTGTTCACTAATAGACTCAAATATCTTTAGTTTTCTGCCACAGGAAGCCAAAATGAGATAAACTTATCTTCGGTAATTAATGTTTTGGTATTTTGTTTAGTTTGGAAAATGATTTAGGGATTCGATGAGTAGCCATTATTTAGTTTAACTTAGTATAAACTTTGATCTCATTTACATTTATTTTAATTACTTGCTTTAGCAATCATGCTTGGAGTAGACATTAAACAGCCAACCGTCATCTTGTTACTTTCTTGCTGACAAATTTTGTAGCAGACAGAGACAGCATGAGCCTACATGACTCGTGAACCCAGGCAGAGAGAAAAGTTGCACGTTTGCATTACACCCAACTAATGACTCTGAAGATATGCCTACTTTTTATTTACACCAACAACCTTCAGCCAGCTTTTATTTACTAAAGATTAATTCTAGATCACATAAACTTGAAAAGCATTTGAGTTAGTTTCTTTTATATTTCTGAGATTTAGGAATACTTAATTTATAAGTAGTTAATTTCAAGCCAATTAAATTGAGCTTTTTACAAGTCAATTCTAGTAACATCATTTGGAGGTAGAAAAATATCACATCTCTATAACATGCATACATAGACACATAGACAGACACAAAGAAAGATCTCATAGCTTTCATTTAAAGAACTTTAGACATGTCTCAAAAGAATAATCGGATCCAAGCTGTATTTCTGGCAGATGGACTAAGGTGAAGTTTAGCTGTTCAGAGACGGCTGAAGTCTCTTACTGAAGGTTTTTATTTGCATCATTTTAGAGCTACTTTTGGAGTCATTTTGTCTATCATCAAAAGTCTAGGGTAGTTGATATTTAAACTTTTCCTTCTAGTTTTTATTTGTTCCAGTTAACTTAGAAATAGCAATAAGGAGTTAAGCTTTTGAATCCTCAGAGGTCTGATTTTAAAGGGGCAGGTTTTTGCAGAGAGGAAGAGCGGAAGGTGGCATCTGGGGTGGAGCCTGAGACAAAGGAGTCTGGGAAGACAAGATGGTGCCTGAGACAGAGAAAGGGGGAAGGGAGCAGGAGGCTTAAGAAACCTTTTTGTTTTCCCTCAGCTTTTTAGTTGTATTGGTGAATTTAGACAAGATGTCTAGTAGTGAGGCAATTTTAGAGCTTTGTGGGTATCCAGTGAAAATACACTTACCATTTGTTTTGCTTCATTTTAGAGCCATGGTCTTCCAATATGATTTTAAGAAAAGCTAGTTTGGGGAGATTGAAAGTTCTCCATGATGGCCATTGCAATTCTGAACTGCTTTTGGTCAGTTCATCCCACTTAGTTAAAAGTGCACATATAGAGGCCCACAGTTCTTAAACATAACCCGGCTGGCATCCCTGAAGGAGGATTTCCCTCAGAACATTTAGATGACTGGGATCCCATTTCCGAAATGTCCTCTGAAAACCCAAGAAAGTCTCTGGAGTCCTAGCCCTGAGCCCTGAAGGAATCTAAAGACAAAAGAGTTGCTGTATTCCCAACCCTGATTCCAAAAGGAACCTGAAAACCAAAGAAACCTCCAGGAAGTCAGCCAGCTTTGAGCAGTCCCACGAGTCCTTCTAGGAGGTGAAGTATCAAACCTGACTGTGATCTGGAGGACCCCACCCTTGGGCCCACAACACTGATGTTCATGCCAAATCCTAGACATGAATGATGCCAGCAGCTCTGTTCATCACTGCTCCAAGCTGGAAACCACACAATGTCCTTCAAAGAGCAAATGGCTAAACATAGGGTTGGGGGTTAGTTGAACAGTGGGTGGAAGTGGAGAGAGGTGTTGGGAGACACATACCAGAGGAGGACTGGGCAGGACCGGGCAATGGATTGTGTGTGATTTGGGGAGATACAGGATGAGGACACACTTCTGGAGTTTGGAAAGAGTGAGGTCACCAGGTGAACAGGGATACAGTCCACTCAGCGGGGAAGCCTGGGGCACGGCCCAGATGACGCTGAACAAACTTTTAGTGTCAGATCATTCTTGGAATGTAATGTTCAGGCAACATCCAAGCCAGAAGATCAACCAGGCAGTTGTATGTCTGATTCTGGGTGGAGATAAATCTGGGGTGCATAAGCACTAAGGTGGTAATGAATGCCTTCAGAATGGATTGGATCACCCAGAGGTTATTTAAAACAATGAAAGCATAGAGATAAAAGATTACGGCCCTGAGTTGAGCATGGGAGCACTTCAATTATTAAAACCCAGGCAGATGAGGCTCTGCTGGCAAACATTCCTGCGGAGGAGCATCCAGAGAGGTAGAAAGAGAAGGAGAAGATTCTGGCATCAGGAGCAGAAACCAGAGTGTCCTCAGAAACAAGGAGGAGCCCATCCCCACTTCTTTGCCCCTGTCCGCCCCAGAGCCAGGCAGGTGCTGGTATCCCAGCCCCTCAGTCTCGCTGCTCCACCCTGACCTGGGGCCAACCAGGGTGGGTGGGACCCCAAGCCTCTAGGTCATTGGCCTCTTCCATATACCAGAGCCCCTGGAGATTCAGTGGGCTGTCCCAACCCTCCAAGACCTGGGGCTGGCAGTCCTGATCTCTGGGCCAGTGCAGTCCTGCTCTGCAGGAGACTCAGGCTGCTTTCCCAAGGGAAGGATATTCCTGTCACATGGCAGGGATGAGCCAAGGGGGCAGCATCCCTTTGCACCTGGACCCCATCTTACAAACTTTGAGTGCCCTCCACTCTGGAGAAACAAGATGACTGATGCTTCAGGCCCCACTGGCCTACTGATATCCACTGCTCTCATGGGAGGCATGAGCTCTCATTAGGTCCAGGGTTACCCAGCAGGCAGGGGAAAGACACACACAACACATACACTCACACACTCCCCAAGGGCCAGTTGGTCCTCCTGCTGGGGCCCAGCAGTGGTGGTAGTAAAAAAAATTTCAGGAGACCATCGCTGCCACTTCTTGGTCCCCTAAGCTGTCACCCCCAGCTGATTCAAGTTTGTTTGTTTGTTTGTTTGATGTTACCACAAATTGAGAGCTTGGAGCTTCCTAATCTGCCATTGCATTTTATTCTTTCTACTCCACTCCTTCTCCAGAGCACACAATCATAATTAAGAAAACAATATTATGCATATATTGCATTTGGCTTTCAAACTTGAACCAAGGTTAGTAAGAGAGGGAAATTGAGTTGTCTTTGTTAAGAGAATTTTATCTTTTTTTGGTACTGTCAAAATGTTCAAGTATAGTCTATAAAAACTTTAATATGTTCAAAATTGAGAAACATACATAAGTGGTTCCTCATTGCTGTCTCTGGTCCTATCCTCTCCCCCCACCTCCAGGCTGCAACTATTTACTGGGGGGCTTTGGGGAGAAAAGAAAAGAAAAAAAAGAAGATTGGCAACAGATGTTAGCTCAGGTGCCAATCTTAAAAAGAAATATTGATTTAGTTGGTACTTTACAGATTACAAATGCTGTTATATATGTAAACTGTGAAATGAAGAGTTGGTCTTCTCACCACATCCTCACATGGTCTTTCCTCTGTACACTATAGCTTATAAAAACTTTAATATGTTCAAAATTGAGGGACATAAATAAGTGGTTCCTCATCGCTCTCTCTCGTCCTATCCTCTTCCCCCACCTCCAGGCTGCACAGCCTCCACTCCAGCTCTTGT
Source organism: Equus asinus (assembly GCF_041296235.1). Lineage (NCBI taxonomy): Eukaryota > Metazoa > Chordata > Mammalia > Perissodactyla > Equidae > Equus > Equus asinus. Next base: position 289,570 of record NW_027225277.1, read on the forward strand.
GACACTGGACTCACCTGCTGAAACACCTACCTCCCCACTGGTCTAGGAGCTTCTGCCCTCACTCATCTCTATTGCCTGTGTTCACACATATGTAAGGCCACTGCAGCTACTAACATGGTAAGTGAGGGAATTATTTCTCCACTGAGCCACTGGATGAGAAGAAAAACTTTCCCATCTCTTCTGTGAAGACACAGCCTCAATGGAGACTAGAGCAAGTGAGTGTGAATGCTGGGAAGATTATTTCCACACCCATCCCTCACCTGCTGCACGCCTAACAGGGTGGTGAACATAATGGACACCAATATTTCCCAGGGTGTTTAGAGGATCCAGGCCCGAAGGAGAAACCCGACCACTTGGCAAAAGAGGGATCAATCCAGGAATGAGAGCAAGTCCCTTCTCACCTGTTGTGTCATTGTCAGGAGCTCAGCTGCCACCCGTCCTCCTCTGTGTCTCATCCAGGAACAGTTTGAAAACTAAGCAGATAAAGCTGATGAAAAAGAAGGAAGTCATGAGAATCCAGTCTTTAAAACAAAAGAGAGACCACATAGGTAGGGAGTATCGCTGGATACACCAGGCACGAACCCCTGAACATTCACCTGGGAGTGGCCCCCACCCAGCCCAACCCACAGGAATGCCCTGTGAGTGAAGACCAGCAGGGAGACCCTCTCCCCTCCCAGGGTCAAAAGTAAGAAGGCTTTGGTGACTTCGCACATAGGAAGATAGCAATATCCCCATTTTACAGATAACAAAATGAGCATCGGGGGTGTTATGGGCTGGACTGTGTCCCCCTAACTCACATGTTGAAGTGCCAAGCCCCACTGTGTCTGTATTTAGAGACAGAGTCTTTAAAGAGCTAATGAACATTAAATGAGGTCCTCTGGGTGGGGCCCTAACCATAAGACTGGTGTCCTTGTAAGAAGAGGAAGACACACAGAGGAAAGACCATGTGAGGACGTGGTGAGAAGGCAGCTGTCTGCAAGCCAAGGAGAGAGGTCTCTGGAGAAACCAACCCTGCTGACATCTTGATCAACTTTCAGCCTCCAGAATTGCGAGAAAATACATTTCTGTTATTTAAGCCCAGTTTGTAGTATTTGGTTAAGGCAGCCCTTGCCAAATAATAATAGTTTTAGACTTTAATTAGACCTCCTGTTCATAGTTGTTATTTAATTTTTAATTCCTAGGATTAAAACCATATCCTAGGAAACCCTCACAATTGTCACATGGGGATTCTTGTCTCCACAGCAGCACACCACTCTGGAATTTATGGGTTAATAATTCTTGGTTAGGTGCACCCGATTGCTTCTCCAACACCACCCCAGCCCTTTAGAGCCCCCACCCTCCCTGCTGTGCCCTGCCACCACTCTCTGGATGCACCTGCCTTCAGTCCCCTTGGCTCCTCCACATGTGGGATTCAGATAACATCAGAAATTCAGCCCTAGCTCTGCTTAACATGGCCTCGGACATGTGGCCAGGCTCCTGTGGTATCTCTCTTTTTTTTTTTTTTTAGGAAGATTAGCCCTGAGCTAACATCTGCTGCCAATCCTCCTCTTTTTGCTGAGGAAGACTGGCCCTGAGCTAACATCCATGACCACCTTCATCTAGTTAATATGTGGGACACCTCCCACAGCATGGCTTGCCAAGCAGTGCCCTGTCCGCACCCGGGATCCAAACCAGCAAACCCTGGGCTGTCAAAGCAGAATGTGCGAACTTAACCTCTGCGCCACCGGGCCGGCCCCTGTAGTATCTTTTTAGTGGTGAGTGGAACGATCTAAGGACTCATGTCAGTGACTCTCATTACACAAGTCAGGCACTAACCCCTCTCACCCAGGGAAGAAGCAGGAGTGCACACATCACAAGTCTAGTCGTGTCCCACAGTCCCCACAGGGTGGACAGGCGGAGCAAACAGAGAGTGCAGGAGTTTAATTTGGGGGAATTGAGTTGACTCCTGCAGATATCTTAGTGAAATGCTAGCTAGAGTTCCGTCTTAGTCATTAGCATTGGCAGAAACATTCTTCACCTCATAATTTACGTATATACATATATATTTGTAAACTGTAAAGTACCACCTAAATCAATATTTTTTTAAAAGATTGGCACTGGAGCTAACATCTGTTGCCAATCTTCTTCTTCTCCCCAAAGCCCCCCAGTATGTAGTTGTATGTTCTAGTGGTGGGTGCCTTTGCTTGTGCTATGTGGGACGCCACCTCAGCATGGCTTGATGAGCAGTGCCATCTCCGTGTCCAGGATCCAAACCGGTGAAATCCTGGGTCACTGAAGTGGAGCACACAAACTTAACCACCTGGCCACGGGGCTGGCCCTAAATCAATATTAATCATTAACTACTGCAAGGTCAAATACTGATAATGTGTCAGGAACAAGGATGGCTTAAAACACTTTGACCCTGGAGGTCCCAAAAAGAGAAAACATTTCTCGTAGCTTTAATTGAAACCCTGCGATGGGGATTTACATGTATTTGCTTCTTTAACCTCTACCATAACCCTGCTAGTTATAGACAAGTTATTCATTTTATAAGTGACATGAGCTAGGTTCAGAAAGCTTGATTAAAATGACAAAATATGAGGCTAGAAAATGACAGAGCCAGAACTTGAACTTAGCTCTGCCTGTCTCTGAATCTCAAATTCCTAAACCCGGTGGTCTTGAGGGGTGGCCCCCAGACTCTAGCTTTACCTGGATATGTCACCTCTCAGATCAGTGATCAGAGACACCTCTTCTTATCACAGTGCTTCCCAGTGCAGCCTATTTACACAGTCTTCCATGCCCAGGTTCTCCCACCGCAGGGGTCCTCAAGGGTGCTCAACCAACTTCCCCAAATCAGCCGCAACTTTCCTCTGCTTTACATGTCAGTTTCACCATGCAAAAAAGTCTCAGGCCCCTCTGACCTTTCAGCATGGCTGATGACCAAGCCTCAAGCCCACAGGATAATACTATCTCCCCATCCCACAGCTGCATCTGTCATAGCCCCCACTGGGTTTTATAACTGACATTTATCACTTGACCCAGGTGGCTGGGACAGCTGGCCTCCTTTGGACAAAGCAGGCAAGCTGCAGGGTGCTCCTCTCCTACTGTCCCGCATGTATGCACTCACGGAGAGGGCCAGGGGAGGGCCAGTATCAGCTCACAGTCACAGATTTCTCACAAGGTTAGTGCCTTAGGGAACAGGAGAGCATGGCTTTCCTGACTCCAGAGTTGAGGGCAGTACCTGCTGATGGAAGGGCATGCCTGATGAGTTCCCTGTCTGTTCCCTAGGGTGTCTGCCTTGTGTGGTCACACTCCTTTGGCAAGCTGTTCTCGGCCTTGTGACTTGACGAAGTCTTTCCCTCTCTGGGTGTCAAAAGATTCATTTGTGATGAGAGGCAGTGTCTGTCAGAAGAACAAATGAGGCCTGGAATGAACCATCAGGCAGAGGGACAGCTTGACTGACTCTGCGGTCTGTTGCAGGCAAAGAGGGTGAGAAAACCACCACTGCCAAACAATGCAAATGGGCCCTTGGAAAAGTAGAAGGGGATGTGAGGCACAGCTGAGGGAAATGGGGACCACTGCCTTCACTGGCAAATGATCACTGGAAGAGTGTGCCCCACACCATCAGAGCCCTGCTGACCCGATACTCAGCCATCGTTAGGGTCACTGAGAGGCCACAGGCACCAGTCACAAGGCGTGTGTAGTTGGAGTGATGGGCTTAAATAAAGGCAAGAGGGCTCCTAAAGGGGTGAGAGTCAGCAGGAACTTTGGGAAAGGTCAGGGACTTGGGGATGGTGTGAGTGGTCCATGACACTCTCCTCAGATTCCCAAGATGCCAGGTGTCTGGATTACAGCCACCTCCACACCCCACCAAAGCAGCCACTGCCACCCCCCCCACCCTTTCTCTCACCACTGCCAATAATATATCAGCATAGGCCCAATAGAGCGGTGAAAGCTGGGTCCCCAGGTCACATCTGTGGCCTCTGAACCAGACCTGGTTTCATGGGGAAGGGGGGCATGAGGCAGGATGAAATCCACTGAGGCATGGGTGGTGAGGATCCCTGAGTCCCATTCCAGTGTATGGTCATGGCAACTGACAATCTCTGGACCACAAGACAGTCCTTCCAAGACCAGGCCAGAGGCAGCCCGTTCCCTGGTCCCAAAACCTGGGGTACCCAGCTCCTCCCAGGGCAACACAGGAAATGATGGAAGGCCTGTCTCACCACTCACATCCTTCTCCCCACCACTGCCGAGACAATCAACCTCCCTCAGGAGGAAGGACATGGTCGGCAAGGACCCGGATGAAGCTGGTGCTACCTCCCATGTCAGGCACATGACATGCACAGGAGCTTCCTCCCAAAACAGGGGCAATGACACCTCCCAGAAAACCTTCAGGACTCAGGGCCCTTTCCTCTGTCCTTGCCCCACTGACAGAGTCTTGGCCCAAATGAGTGGGACAGTCAGCCTCCTTTGGGTATATCAGGCAAGCCCTAGGGTGGTCTCCCTCCGCCCCTCCTCGGTAGACTCAGGGAGTGGGCCAGGAGAGGGCTTCTCTCAGCCCTTCTTGTCAGGTATCTCCCAAGGGGAGCACCCTAGGCAGCAGCAATGCAGGCTTTCCTCAGTCCAGAGTGGAGGGTGGGAACCGCTGATAGGAGAGCATGCCTGTGGGTTTCCCCTTCGTTCCCTGGGTGGCATGCCTGTGCTGCCACACTCCTTTGGCAAGCCTTTCTCAGCCTTCTGACTTGACACAGCCTTTCCAACTCCTGGGGAAGAAAGGTTCATTCGTGATGAGAGGCTGTGTTTTTTCCAGCAATAAGTGAGGATGGGGATGAACCAGCTGGCACAGGGAGAGTCTTGCTGCCCTTCTGGGTCAGATGTGAGCAAACAGGGCTGGAAAATCTCTTCCAAGGAGGCAGCAGTGACCTGAGCGGAACGGGGGAAGGGGATGTGAAACACAGCTGAAGGAAAGCAGGCAAGCCAGAGTGCGCCTCCCCCTGTGCCCTGTGGCTGTGCACTCAGGGAAAGAGCCAGGAGAAGGTGTCTCTCCGCCCTTATTCTAGGATTTCTGGCAAGGGTAGTGCCCCAGGCAGCAGGACATCAGGCTTGTCTGACTCCTGGAGCTGAGGGTGAGTCCTGCTGAGGGAAGAGCTTGCATGGAGGGCTCCTGGTTTGCTCCCTAGGTGGCCTGTCTGCCTTGCCACACTACTGAGCAAGGCATTCTGGGACTTCTGAATAGACAGGGCCTTTCCTCCTCCTGGAGTCAAAGGGTTCATTTGTGATGTGGGGCTGTGATTTTTCTACCAGTCACTGAGGCCTGGAATGAGCCAGCTGGCAGAGAGACAGCCTGGGTGTCCTCCCCTAGTCGTTGTTGGAAAACAGGGTCAGAAGGCCTCCCCGTGAGAAGGCCAGCAGCCACCTGAGCTGAAGGTCAGAAGGGGAGGTGAGAAACAGGAGAAGGAAAGGTGGACCCTAGTTCACCTTTGAACATTTCTACCCCAGGAGGAGGGAAGACTGTGCCTAGTCTGTCAGAAGGCCTGGAGCTCCTTGCAAAGAAGAGCGGCACAGCAGACTGGCCACCTACGTAACGGATGGGGCATCCCCCCAGGTAAGTGCTTGCACTGGGAGGACCCACCCTCATGCCACTCTGGGGCAGAGGGAGAGGAGAACCCTATAACTTGCCGACTTTCCCAAAGAGGGCCAGCCAACGCAGCCCCTCGAGCCAAGACGGTGTCCATGGGACTGCTAGGAAGGAAAGAGCCCTGGGTCCAGAAAGTTTTCGGTGAAGGGTCATCAGCTCTATCAGAGGTAGAAGCTGCTGGAATTCTGGTGTGCCCGACCTGGGAGCTGCTGCCCGCCGCACCCGGGTCCTTAGTGCCCTGCCTGGGCTCCCCAGGGAGGATGCCAGACTTAGTCTTGGCCTTGGCCTGAGGGATGCCTGCGGTGATGGGGGCGTTCCACAGTTGCCTGGGCTTCCCTGGGAGAGTCAGAGATCCCTGGGTGGTGGCCTTATGGAACGGGCCACCTCTGGCCAAGTCTAGGGGAGGGAGCCGCCTCAGGGTCGAGATGGGTGGTGGCCAGCATCATCCTCACCAGGAGCAGCCCTCGGGGATCTTTCGCAGGGATTGTGTCACGCCCCGCCTTCCCCGTCGGATGCTATCCTCCTGCACCCAGATCCAGGTTGGAGGCCACGGATGACGCCTGGAAACTGCCTTTCAGCACCCTGTCTGGCCTTCCCTGCGCCTTGTAGGGCAGCGGTGGGAGAAAAACCTGTAGGGACGGCTGGACGTTGGCTTCGTGGGCTGCCACGTGGGCATCCAGAATCTTGGGGACCTGAGGAGAGGAGGGCAGGTGCACCCATGGCCTCTCTACCTCCCCGACCTGACCTAGGGTTCTGACTGACTCTCACGACTGTGGGAGCCCTGCTCCCTGGCCTGAGGACCATTCCTCCCACTGTGCATGCACGGGTGGGAGGGAGGGGTGGGGGGAGGAATCCGGCCTCTGGCCTCACTGGGAGCCCCGCACTGGGTGGGGGGGATCTGGCGGGGTGGGGGCGCCCTCTGGCGGAGGCCCCGTGCAGCTGCCAGGGAGCTGGGGTTCCCACTTCCTTCAGGGCTTCTCATGACCCTTTCCCCTCTCTGCTCAGGTAGCTGCTTTCCTCCTTGGAAGAGGTTTTCTGGCCCTGTTTGCTCCCAACTGACCCAGAAGGGCAGCAAGACTCTCCCTGTGCCAGCTGGTTCATCCCCATCCTCACTTATTGCTGGAAAAAACACAGCCTCTCATCACAAATGAACCTTTCTTCCCCAGGAGTTGGGAAAGCTGTGTCAAGTCAGAAGGCTGAGAAAGGCTTGCCAAAGGAGTGTGGCAGCACAGGCATGCCACCCAGGGAACGAAGGGGAAACCCACAGGCATGCTCTCCTATCAGCGGTTCCCATCCTCCACTCTGGACTGAGGAAAGCCTGCATTCCTTCCGCCTAGGGTGCTCCCCTTGGGAGATACCTGACAAGAAGGGCTGAGAGAAGCCCTCTCCTGGCCCACTCCCTGAGTCCACCAAGGAGGGGCGGAGGGAGACCACCCTAGGGCTTGCCTGATATACCCAAAGGAGGCTGACTGTCCCACTCATTTGGGCCAAGACTCTGTCAGTGGGGCAAGGACAGAGAAAAGGGCCCTGAGTCCTGAAGGTTTTCTGGGAGGTGTCACTGGCCCTGCTGGGAGAGGGAGCCCCTGGGTGTGTCATGTGCCCGACATGGGAGGTAGTGCCTGCTTCATCTGGGTCCTTGCTAGCCATGCCCTGCGTCCCAAGGGAGGTTGATTGTCTCGGCAGTGGTGGGGAGAGGGATCTTCGTACCTCACAGAGACCTCCCCTAATCTAAGAGATGCCCTCTGAACTCAGAGAGACCTCTCCTGACCTCACAGAGCCCTCGCCTGACCTCAGAGACACCCCATCTGACCTCACCTGGATCTCCCCTGACCTCACAAAGAAACCCTCTCACCTCACAGAGACCTACCAAGACCTCACAGAGACCCCTTTCTGTCCTCAAAGGGCCCTCCTATGACCTCAAAGAGACCTACTCTGATGCCACATCCTCCGCTGAACTCATAGAGACCCCCTCTGACCTCACAGAGACATCCCCCTGACCTCACAGAGATGTCCAACATCACAGACACCCCATCTGATCTCATAGAGATGTCAAGTGACCTCAGAGACCACCTCTGACTACAGTGACCCCTTCTCTGACCTCAAAGAGAACCCTGGTGATGACACAGAAACATCCCCTGACATCATAGATTCCTCCCCTGAACTCAAAGACCTCCCTGACCCCAGAGACATCCCTGATCTCATAGGGACCTCCTGTGACCACACAGAGAACTCCTCTGAAATCACAAAGACTTCCTCTGACATCAAAGAGACGTTAGCTGACCTCAGAGACCTACTGTGACCTCACAGGGACCTCCCCTGACTTCACAGAGACCCCACTTGGCCTCACAGAGACCTCCTCTGTTCTCAAAGAGATGCCATCTGACCTCACAAACTCATCCTCTGGTTTCATAAAGACACACCCTGACCTCAAAGACACCCCACAGAGACTTCTCTGACATCACAGGGACCACCTTTGACATCACAAAGTCCTTCCTGACCTCACAGTGACCCCCTCTAACCAAACAGAGACCCCCCTGACCTCACAGAGACCTCCTTGATCTCACAGAGGTCTGCTCTGACCACACAGAGACCTCCCCTGACCTCACAGAGAGCCCTCTGACTTCACTGAGGCCTCCTCTGACCTTGCAGATAGCCCCTCTGACCATACACATACCTCCCTTGCCCTGATGATGACCCGCTCTGACACACGGAGACATCCCCTGATCTCACAGAGACCTCCATGACCTTGCTGAGACCCCATCTCACATCAAGAGACCTCCCTAACCTCACAGAGACCAACTGTGCCCTCACAAAGACCTCCCGTGACCTCACTGAGAAACCCTTTGACCTCACAGAGACCTCCCCACACCTCATAGAGACTCCCTCAGATGACACAGAGACCTCACATCACCTCACAGTGATGTCCTCTGGGCTAGCAGAGACCTCCTGCGAACTCAGATAGACCACTTTGACCTCAGAGAGAACTCCCCTGACCTAAAAGAGAACTCCCTGACCTAAAAGACCTCCCCTGACTGCACAGATACCTCCCCTGAGCTCACAGAGACCTCCCTGACCTCAGAGACCTCAGTGGCATCAGAGACCTCCACTGAACTCAGAGACATCAAGTGAGCACAAAGAGACCTCTCTGATCTCAAAGACACCTCCCTGACATCAAAGAGACCTGTGTGAGGTCACAGAGACATCCAGTGATGTCACAGAGACCACTCTGACCTCACAGAGACCTCATGTGACCTCACAGAGACCTCCAGTGACCTCAAAGAGACCATCTTTATCCTCAAAGAGACCTCTCCAACCTCACAGAGACATTCTCTGAACACACAGAGACCTCCCTGCCCTCTGAGACATTCTCTGATCTCACAGAAACCTCCCCTGACCTGGAATAGACCTCCCCTGTCTCACAGAGACCTTGCCTGACATCACAGATACCTCCCTGTCTTTGAGGACCGCTCCTGACCTCAGAAAGACACCCTCTGATCTCACAGAGACCTTCCCTGACCTATAGAGACCCACTTTTATCTCATAGAGACCTCCCCTGATGTCACATAGACCTCCCCTGAACTCACAGAGGCCTGCCTGAACTCACAGAGATCTCCTTGATCTCAGAGACCTCCCATGACCTCACAGATACCCACTCTGACCTCACAGAGAGCTGATCTTGCCACACAGAACTTGGTCTGACTTCACAGAGACCTCCCCTGACATCACAACATGCTCTCTGACCTCACTGTGACAAGATCTAATCTCACAGAGACCTCTGATCTCACAGAGACCTCCTTGAAATCACAGAGGTCTCTCCTGACCTCACAGAGACCTCTCTGCCATCTGAGAAACACCCAGATCTCACAGAAATCTCCCCAGACATCAGATAGGCCTCCCTTCTCTCACAGAGACCTCGCCTACCATCAGAGACACATCTCTGTCCTCACAGACCTACCCTGACCTGAGAGACAGCCCCTCTGACCTCACAGAGATATCCCTTACTTCACAGAGACATCCTTGACTTCACAGAGACCTCTCCTACCTCACAGAGACTTTACTTGACTTCATAGACACACCATCTGGCCACAAAGAGACCTCCCCCTAACTCACAGAAAGCCCCTCTGACCTCATTGAGACCTCCCCTGGCCTCACAGATACACACTCTGATGTCACAGAGACCTCCCAAGACCTCACCGAGAACTCCCATGACCCCACAGAAACCACCTCTGACCCCACAGAGTACTCCCTGACCTCACAGAAGCCACAGCTGACATCAAGAGACCTCTCTGACCTCAGAGAGACAACCCTGACCTCAGAGAGACAACCCTGACCTCAGAGAGACATCCCCTTACATCACAGAGACCTACCCTGATCTCACAGAAACCTCCCCTTATATCATAGATATCTCCTCTGACCTCACAGAGAATTCCTCTGACAACACACAGACCTCTGCTGACCTCAGAGACCTCACATCCCCTCGCAGAAGCCTCCTTTGAACTCAGAGAACTCCCTTGATTTCAGAGATCTCCCTGACCTGACAGAGACCTCCCATGAAGACACAGAGAACTGTGGGGGACTGGAATTGGCCATCCCAAGATACGTCTCTTTAGCATGAGGATTATTTTGGGCTGGTTAATTTTAAAAACTGCAGACATGGGGGCTGGCCCGATGGCCAAGTGGTGAGTTTGCGCGCTCCTCTTCAGTGGCCCAGGGTTTTGCTAGTTTGAGTCCTGGGTGTGAACATGGCACCGCTCATCAAGCCATGCTGAGGCAGCATCCCACATGCCACAACTGGAAGGACCAACAACTAAGAA